>NW_026091145.1:0-6802 GCF_024586455.1 Bactrocera neohumeralis
AGAAGGCTTATTAACCTAAATATGATAAAGTAATGATTTGAAGCAACCCAATATCGACTGCTAAATGTGTATATACAAGAAAATCGACTTTATACCTGAATATAAGAATGTCGAGTTTTTCCAAATGCACTGCCGTGATGGCTTTATGTCAACTTCAGTACGATGAAAAAGGTTGATTAACGTAAATATGTTAAAGTAATGATTTGAAGCAACTCAATATCGACAGCTAAATGTGTATATACAAGAAAAGGGACTTTATACCTGAATATAAGATTGTCAAATTCTTCCAAATGCACTGCCGTTATGGCTTTATGTCAACTTCAGTAAGTTGAAAAAGGTTAATTAACTAAAATATGTTAAATTAATGATTTGAAGCAACTCAATATCGACTGCTAAATGTGTATATACAAGAAAAGCGACTTTATACCTGAATATAAGATTGTCAAATTCTTCCAAATGCAGTGCCGTTATGGCTTTATATCAAAATGTTAACACAATATCGACTGCTAAATGTGTATATACAAGAAAATCGACTTTATACCTGAATATAAGATTGTCAAATTCTTCCAAATGCACTGCCGTTATGGCTTTATGTCAACTTCAGTAAGATGAAGAAGGTAAATTAACTTAAATATGTTAAATAAATGATTGAAAGCAATTCAATATCGACTGCTAAATGTGTATATACAAGAAAATGGACTTTATACCTGAATATAAGATTGTCAAATTCTTCCAAATGCACTGCCGTTATGGCTTTATATCAACTTCAGTACGTTGAAAAAGGTTAATTAACTTAAATATGTTAAATTAATGATTTAATGCAACTCAGTATCGACTGCTAAATGTGTATATGCAAGAAAATCGACTTTATACCTGAATATAAGATTGTCGAATTCTTATAAATGAACTGCCGTTATGGCTTTATGTCAACTTCAGTAAGATGAAGAAGGTTAATTAATTTAAATATGGTAAACTAATGTTTTAAAGCAACACAATATCGAATGCTAAATGTGTATATACAAGAAAATCGACTTTATACCTGAATATAAGAATGTCGAGTTCTTCCAAATGCACTGCCGGTATGGCTTTATGTCAACTTCAGTAAGATGAAGAAGGTTAATTAATTTAAATATGTTAAACTAATCTTTTAAAGCAACACAATATCGACTGCTAAATGTGTATATACAAGAAAATCGACTTTATTCCTGAATATAAGATTGTCGAATTCTTTCAAATGCACTGCCGTTATGGCTTTATGTCTACTTCGGTAAGATGAAGAAAGCTAATTAACTTAAATATGTTAAACTAATGATTTGATGCAACCCAATATCGATTGCTAAATGTGTATATACAAGAAAATCGACTTTATACCTCAATATAAGAATGTCGAGTTCTTCCAAATGCACTGCCGTTATGGCTTTATGTCAACTTCAGTACGATGAAAAAGGTTGATTAACTTAAATATGTTAAAGTAATGATTTGAAGCAACTCAATATCGACAGCTAAATGTGTATATACAAGAAAATCGACTTTATACCTGAATATAAGATTGTCAAATTCTTCCAAATGCACTGCCGTTATGGCTTTATATCAACTTCAGTACGTTGAAAAAGGTTGATTAACTAAAATATGTTAAAGTAATGATTTGAAGCAACTCAATATCGATTGCTAAATGTATATATACAAGAAAATCGTTTTATACCTGTATATAAGACTGCCGAATGCTTTTAACTGCACTGCCGTTATGGCTTTATGTCGACTTCAGTAAGATGAAGAAGGCTAATTAACTTAAATATGTTAAAGTAATGATTTGAAGCAACTCAGTATCGACTGCTAAATGTGTATATACAAGAAAATTGACTTTATACCTGAATATAAGATTGTCGAATTCTTGCAAATGCAGTGCCGTTATGGCTTTATGTCAACTTCAGTAAGATGAAGAAGGCTTATTAACCTAAATATGTTACAGTAATGATTTGAAGCAACCCAATATCGACTGCCTAAATGTGTATATACAAAAAAATCGACTTTATACCTGAACATAAGATTGTCGAATTCTTCCAAATGCACTGCCGTTATGGCTTTATGTCAACTTCAGTAAGATGAAAAAGGTTAATTAACTTAAATATGTTACAGTAATGATTTGAAGCAACTCAATATCGACTGCTAAATGTGTATATACAAGAAAAGCGACTTTATACCTGAATATAAGATTGTCAAATTCTTCCAAATGCAGTGCCGGTATGGCTTTATGTCAACTTCAGTAGATGAAAAAGGTTGATTAACTTAAATATGTTAAAGTAATGATTTAAAGCAACTCAATATCGACTGCTAAATGTGTATATACAAGAAAATCGACTCTATACCTGAATATAAGATTGTCAAATTCTTCCAAATGCAGTGCCGTTATGGCTTTATGTCAACTTCAGTAAGATGAAGAAGGTTAATTTACTTAAATATGTTAAAGTAATGATTTGAAGCAACCCAATATCGACTGCTAAAATGTGTATATACAAGAAAATCGACTTTATACCTGAATATAAGATTGTCAAATTCTTCCAAATGCAGTGCCGTTATGGCTTTATGTCAACTTCAGTAAGATGAAGAAGGTTAATTAATTTAAATATGTTAAAGTAATGATTTAAAGCAACACAATATCGACTGCTAAATGTGTATATACAAGAAAATCGACTTTATACCTGAATATAAGATTGTCAAATTCTTCCAAATGCACTGCCGTTATGGCTTTATGTCAACTTCAGTAAGATGAAGAAGGTTAATTAACTTAAATATGTTAAAGTAATGATTTGAAGCAACTCAATATCGACTGCTAAATGTGTATATACAAGAAAATCGACTTTATACCTGAATATAAGATTGTCAAATTCTTCCAAATGCACTGCCGTTATGGCTTTATGTCAACTTCAGTACGATGAAAAAGGTTGATTAACTTAAATATGTTAAAGTAATGATTTGAAGCAACTCAATATCGACTGCTAAATGTGTATATACAAGAAAATCGACTTTATACCTGAATATAAGATTGTCAAATTCTTCCAAATGCACTGCCGTTATGGCTTTATGTCAACTTCAGTAAGATGAAGAAGGTTAATTAACTTAAATATGTTAAAGTAATGATTTGAAGCAACCCAATATCGACTGCTAAATGTGTATATACAAGAAAATCGACTTTATACCTGAATATAAGATTGTCAAATTCTTCCAAATGCAGTGCCGTTATGGCTTTATGTCAACTTCAGTAAGATGAAGAAGGTTAATTAACTTAAATATGTTAAAGTAATGATTTGAAGCAACTCAATATCGACTGCTTAATGTGTATATACAAGAAAATCGACTTTATACCTGAATATAAGATTGTCAAATTCTTCCAAATGCAGTGCCGTTATGGCTTTATGTCAACTTCAGTAAGATGAAGAAAGTTAATTAACTTAAATATGTTAAATTAATGATTTGAAGCAACCCAATATCGACTGCTAAATGTGTATATACAAGAAAATCGACTTTATACCTGAATATAAGATTGTCAAATTCTTCCAAATGCACTGCCGTTATGGCTTTATGTCAACTTCAGTAAGATGAAAAAGGTTGATTAACTTAAATATGTTAAACTAATGATTTGAAGCAACTCAATATCGACTGCTAAATGTGTATATACAAGAAAAGCGACTTTATACCTGAATATATGATTATCGAATTCTTACAAATGCACTGCCGGTATGGCTTTATGTCAACTTCAGTAAGATGAAGAAAGTTAATTTACTTAAATATGTTAAATTAATGATTTAATGCAACTCAATATCGACTGCTGAATGTGTATATACAAGAAAATCGACTTTATACCTGAAAATAAGATTGTCGAATTCTACCAAATGCAGTGCCGTTATGGCTTTATGTCAACTTCAGTAAGATGAAGAAACATAATTAACTTAAATATGTTAAATTAATGATTTAAGGCAATTCGATATCCACTGCTAAATGTATATGTATATACAAGAAAATCGACTTTATACCTGAATATAAGATTGTCGAATTCTTCCAAATGCAAAGCCGTTATGGCTTTATGTCAACTTCGGTAAGATGAAGAAGGCTCATTAACTCAAATACGTTAAACTAATGATTTAAAGAATCTCAATATCGACTGCTAAATGTGTATATATAAGAAAATCGACTTTATACCTGAATATAAGATTGTCGAATTCTTCCGAATGCACTGCCGTTATGGCTTTATGTCAACTTCAGTAAGATGAAGAAGGTTGATTACCTTAAATATGTTAAAGTAATGATTTAAGGCAATTCAATATCCACTGCTAAATGTATATGTATTTACAAGAAAATCGACTTTATACCTGAATATAAGATTGTCGAATTCTTCCAAATGCACTGCCGTTATGGCTTTATGCCAACTTCAGTAAGATGAAGAAGGTTAATTTACTTAAATATGTTAAAGTAATGATTTGAAGCAACCCAATATCGACTGCTAAAGATGTGTATATACAAGAAAATCGACTTTATACCTGAATATAAGATTGTCAAATTCTTCCAAATGCACTGCCGTTATGGCTTTATGTCAACTTCAGTAAGATGAAAAAGGTTGATTAACATACATATGTTAAATTAATGATCTGATGCAACCCAATATCGATTGCTTAATGTGTATATAGAAGAAAATCGACTTTATACCTGAATATAAGATTGTCAAATTCTTCCAAATGCACTGCCGTTATGGCTTTATGTCAACTTCAGTAAGATGAAGAAAGTTAATTAACTTAAATATGTTAAACTAATGATTTGATGCAACCCAATATCGATTGCTAAATGTGTATATACAAGAAAATTGACTTTATACCTGAATATAAGATTGTCGAATTCTTCCAAATGCAGTGCCGTTATGGCTTTATGTCAACTTCAGTAAGATGAAGAAGGTTAATTAACTTAAATATGTTAAAGTAATGATTTGAAGACTCAATATCGACTGCTAAATGTGTATATACAAGAAAATCGACTTTATACCTGAATATAAGATTGTCAAATTCTTCCAAATGCACTGCCGTTATGGCTTTATGTCAACTTCAGTAAGATGAAGAAGGTTAATTAACTTAAATATGTTAAAGTAATGATTTGAAGCAACCCAATATCGACTGCTAAATGTGTATATACAAGAAAATCGACTTTATACCTGAATATAAGATTGTCAAATTCTTCCAAATGCACTGCCGTTATGGCTTTATGTCAACTTTAGTAAGATGAAGAAGGCAAATTAACTTAAAGATGTTAAATTAATGATTTAGTGCAACTCAATATCGACTGCTTAATGTGTATATACAAGAAAATGGACTTTATACCTGAATATAAGATTGTCAAATTCTTCCAAATGCAGTGCCGTTATGGCTTTATGTCAACTTCAGTACGATGAAAAAGGTTGATTAACTTAAATATGTTAAAGTAATGATTTGAAGCAACTCAATATCGACTGCTAAATGTGTATATACAAGAAAAGCGACTTTATACCTGAATATAAGATTATCGAATTCTACCAAATGCACTGCCGTTATGGCTTTATGTCAACTTCAGTAAGATGAAGAAGGTTAATTTACTTAAATATGTTAAATTAATGATTTAATGCAACTCAATATCGACTGCTAAATGTGTATATACAAGAAAATCGACTTTATACCTGAATATAAGATTGTCGAATTCTTCCAAATGCACTGCCGTTATGGCTTTATGTCAACTTCAGTAAGATGAAAAAGGTTAATTAACTTAAATATGTTAAAGTAATGATTTAAAGCAACTCAATATCGACTGCTTAATGTGTATATACAAGAAAATGGACTTTATACCTGAATATAAGATTGTCAAATTCTTCCAAATGCACTGCCGTTATGGCTTTATGTCAACTTCAGTAAAATGAAGAAGGTAAATTAACTTAAAGATGTTAAACTAATGATTTAAAGCAACTCAATATCGACTGCTAAATGTAATGTATATATAAGAAAATCGACTTTATACCTGAATATAAGATTGTCAAATTCTTCCAAATGCACTGCCGTTATGGCTTTATGTCAACTTCAGTAAGATGAAGAAGGTTGATTACCTTAAATATGTTAAAGTAATGATTTGAAGCAACTCAAAATCCATTTTTAAATGTATATGTATATACAAGAAAATCGACTTTATACCTGAATATAAGATTGTCGAATTCTTCCAAATGCACTGCCGTTATGGCTTTATGTCAACTTCAGTAAGATGAAGAAGGTTAATTTACTTAAATATGTTAAAGTAATGATTTGAAGCAACCCAATATCGACTGCTAAATGTGTATATACAAGAAAATCGACTTTATACCTGAATATAAGATTGTCGAATTCTTCCAAATGCACTGCCGTTATGGCTTTATGTCAACTTCAGTAAGATGAAGAAGGTTGATTAACTTAAATATGTTAAAGTAATGATTCAAGGCAATTCAATATCGACTGCTAAATGTGTATATACAAGAAAATCGACTTTATACCTGAATATAAGATTGTCGAATTCTTCCAAATGCACTGCCGTTATGGCTTTATGTCAACTTCAGTAAGATGAAGAAGGTTAATTTACTTAAATATGTTAAACTAATGATTTGATGCAACCCAATATCGATTGCTAAATGTGTATATACAAGAAAATTGACTTTATACCTGAATATAAGATTGTCAAATTCTTCCAAATGCAGTGCCGGTATGGCTTTATGTCAACTTCAGTAGATGAAAAAGGTTGATTAACTAAAATATGTTAAATTAAT
>NW_026091146.1:0-11516 GCF_024586455.1 Bactrocera neohumeralis
GCAATTTGGCCCCTTTTATGTTTCGCGAAACGGGGAGCCCCCAACTGCCCCCCTCGGTCACCGGGGGGTTTTTCCCTATTGGCAAAATAGAAACCCCACGGCCCCCGCTGGTGGCGGCACCGCAACACAATATGAACTGACGTCTGGTTCTGCAAGGACTACGCGAGGCGCCGTCAAGCAGCACCGCTTCAGTAACACGAGCCTCATCGCAAACGCTTTGCCACCGTGTGCATCGTCTTTCACTTTGTCATTGTGGCCAACGCACTTCTCTGGCAACGATGCGACACGGTGCGCGTGCTGGAAGAGAGTGACCTAACGGGGCTCGGCGATGAAGACTCTCGAGCGTCCAGCGATACGCTCGTGCCAGCAGCGATCTGTCCTGCACAGTTACGCGTACAAGTCCATTCGCGACTCATGGTCGCGCTGCGCTCATTGTGTACGGCGTGGCCACCCCCGCTGCCGTTGCGTGTATGTGTTTCGTTATCCGTCGTCGACAGGGCGTGGACACGATGTATGCGACGCTGCCTGGTGTCTTGTTCGGCTTCCTCCCGTGGCGTGCTGGCCGAGGTGGGCATTATCGCTGCCAAATACGTCGGGCAGCATCGCCGTAGTGCTCTGTGACTCGCCTCTACTACAGATGACGGTGTTATCCTGGGTAGTGGGTTTGGTGGGTATGGGCTGCGTGTGGTGCTTCCACTCGTCGGGGTTCTCGGCAGGGCGGCGGCGGCAACAGCAGCAGCAGCAGCAACGTCGTTATGGTCGCATGGAAAATGACAATCGCAGCACCGACGCGCTGCTTTCGTTGGCCGCAGCGCAGACTGGGAAGAGGATGACACCCTTCACAAAGCCGAAGCGGCAGCCAAACGCAACCCATAGTGGAAGCGCAAAGGAGGCGGACACGCGCACCAGTGAGATCGTACCGGAACCGGCCACTACAGGAGCGCCCGTGCAAAGTGCACCCGCTGCCGCCAACCGTGACGCAGTGCCGGCGCCGAGTGGTGCTCCATCCTCGCGGATCCTCACGATGCTGAATGGGCGGCACTGGCTGCTTGTTCATCGCCACTGCAACCCCCGGCCGATCCTGCTTGCTGCATTGGCTGCTTGTTCATCGCCGTGAACTTGCTGCTGCTCTTTGCGGAAAAAGCACGACAATGGCAGCTCGAGCGGGGTACAAAAGCTCTTTACCGCCTTTTTCTTCATCTTGTTTGTGATCCCGGTGGCACTTCTGTCGTTTGTGAGCGTCGTGGAGGTTCTGGACTCCGTGGTGAGCCGTCGGTGGCGCCGAGAACAGAGAGACTTGCGGGAGCGCGCAAAGCTCGGCCAACTGCGCGCCATGTGTGCGTCGTACCGCAACCTCAGCGCCACCGTGGAGGAGTACTTCGACCTCTGTCAGAACGCTCTTGGCCTCGCGCAAGCACTAGACATCCTCGCCGGTCGAACGTACGGACTGAACGAGCACGACTACATGGATTTCTTTTTCTCCACGATCACTGAGCAGATAGCATCAATCAGGGAAGGCGCGAGAGCCTCCGAAAGCGGTGTGTCGGGAGGCGGTGGCGGCGATCATAGCAGGCACGGCGGGTCCAAATTCAACGACCAGCGCAGCGGCAACGACCTGTCGACGGCGGCGAAGTCACCCACTCGCTTGGCGGCGACCGTTTCCCCTCGACGCGCGCTCTTTCTACCGGTCTCCGCTGGGATGACGGCTCACAACGACCTTCTGGTGAAGCTGGCATCTTTTTTGCGCAGCCCTTCCTTTCGGACCCACCCGTCGGCAAGGAAAACTGGGTGGTTGATCCCAAGGAAGCGCTGCAACGGCAAGTAGCTAAAGACACAGCAGCAACGTCACAAGGTGAGCCAGCGGAGGAGGGCAAACATGGAAAGTGCAACGAGCCCCTTGCGCTGCAAAGCAGCGGCGCCGTTCCTGTCATTGAGGGAAGATCGACGCAGCCGAACGACCGGAACGACCGGACCGTTTGCACACCGGCGTACAGCAAGATCCCGTTCCCCGCACATCAGCCCAAGTTCCGCCGCTCCTCCTCCCTTGTGCTGAGCGTGCGCAACTCACCCGACGCGGAGCCTGCTGCGTCGCACCCGCAGGCACAGCTGAACGAATTTGTGAAGCACATGGAAGCGCAGAAGCTGCAGCCGTTGCCGGAAATAACGCTTGCGACGCTCGAGGACGCGCAGCGGCGTTGTCGCGAAGAGCAGCAACGGAAGCCTGCCGTCTCAAGTGAAGGCCCGCTAGGTAGCAGCAATAATACCACCTCCACAAAGGGGCTGCGGTCGACCTTGGTGCCTTCATCCACCAAAGGCGTCCCCGGCCCCGACAGCGCTGGCAACAATGCCGACGCGAACCTGTCTCGCCACTTCCCGGTCTTTGATGTGGCGACAGCGTTTGACCTCTCTTGCCGTTGCCCCGCTGCCCGCTCCGCCCTCAGCTCCCCGCAGTACACTAGGCCCACCTCTCCACCGCCGGCGGCAAGACCATGACGGACGAGATGGAGGCCTTCAACGAAGCCCTGAACCGAAAGCTGTTCGCCTTGCCGGGTGCGCGGCCTGACCAGCCACAGGACTCGCCATCTCCCTCCTTGCAAACCCCGTCGACAGAGGGCAACAACGAATCCCTTCAACGCATTGCGCGGGAGATGGAGCTGGTCGACATCCCCGGCGTCAAACATGGCTGCCGCTCAGTCGCTTCTGGAGCGTGTTACACTTTTGCCGTTGTTGAACGAGGGAATTACCGGCGCGAACAGCCGAGCAAGCGGGGATGCGGCAGCCGGCAGTAGCTGGGAGGCGGGCTCCGGGGCGGATGCTGGCGCAGGTGGAAAGGTTGCTCCGCGCTCAAGCAAGGAACGTAGCCCCAGCGGGAGAGAAAGTGGCAATGCAAAAGTCGCCACGCCTCCGCCGCTGCCGACGTATCGTGCGTTGTCCACGGACCCAGGGCCCATGACAATCGACGAACCACGCCGGCACGCACGCCGTGTGTACAGCGGCAATCGCTCGCCGCCCGCCCTGCACGGCCACCCACGTCAGGCGCCACGCCCCAAAAAAAAGAAACCTCCAGCAGTGCAGCAGGGGGCACAGAGAATTGAGAAAAGGCGGCATTCCCACCCTCTACCGTGAAGCACCATCGAGCCGTTTAAGCTACATCTGTCAGGCGAGCGATGTACACAGACAGCCATTCACCGGCTGGGGCATCGCAGCTGAAGGTGTGAAAAGCAAAAGCAAAAAAACAACAAAAGATGGTCCATCATTGTAGCGTGTGTGCGCGTGAGGAAGGGGTAAAAGAAGACGGGGACGACTCACTTCGTTTGCAGCTCGCTTTTCAGTTTTTTTTTTTTTACTTTTTCCATTGTTGTCCTTTCTCTGTCACCCCGCCAGCTCGCACACAAGCACACACACACACACAAAAAAATACGCCGCCTGCCGACCGAAGCAAAACACCTATTTTTGGATGAACAGGATACCTCTTTTTTAGTTGCATGACTGCCTCTCCAAGACAGGACAAACCCCAAAACATGGCCCACACATTCTCTCTCTTCTTCTCTCCTGTTCTCTGTTTCGCACATTCGCTATCCAATCCGTCAGTACCAAGAACAAAGGAAGCAAAAGGGTAATCGAGAGAGCCGTTTTGTGTTTGTTTTGTTTTTGCACAGGAAGACACTTCAAGTGCCCCATTTACTTCACGGACACACAAACAGGAACAACCAAACAAACAGGTTTTTTCTTGTTGAATTTCGATTGTCCGTTTTTTTTTGTGTGTGTGTGTGTCTCCGTGTTCTGCACCCTCTTCTTTTCTTCAACAAATAGATCCTTTTCTTTTTTTTTTAAGGAGGGGAATGCGCAGAAGCAGCACCGGGAAAGCAGAAAGCCCCGTGGAGGGCGAGCAGAACGAACAGCACAAAGAGTTGTCACATCGAAAGGGCAAATCCTTTATGAAAAGATGTTTGACCGAGTGCGTCCTCGCAAGAAGAAACACGTTGTCGAAAAAGATAGTACAGAGGACGAAGCTGTCGCTACCGCCACTGGTAGGGAAGAAGCAGACGGCAAAGAAAGCAAAGGCAAAAGAAGTGACGCGGTTACCGCCAATGACGGAGACATTTTTACCTCTCCACTGCTGTCGTTGCAGCCAAACACCACAGAGGACTTGTCAGCATCGAGCCCGTTGAACCAAGTCGTAGACACCCTTCACCGTTGGGCACCCGTCGTCCGAGCTGTCCTCCCACTCTCCCTCCTCTTCCTCCTCCACTACAGTGTACAGCGCCCCACCAGAGGTGGAAGCGACAATGAGGAGGTGCAGGAACGAAAAAGACGAAAGGCGGGCGAGGATGCAAAGACAAAGGAAGCAAGAACGGCGCCAACGGTGGCGGCGAAGGAAAAGAAGTGAGGGGAGGGTCCTCCTCTTTGTCCTCGACGTCGTCTTCCTCGGGTCCGGCCAAGTGCGCGGCACGCAGCAAGACGGCAGCGGCGAGCTCGTCCCGCTCTTCCTCTTTTTCGTCATCGTCCCCTCGCGCTCCAGCCAAAGCGCATCTTCCTACGGGTCGTCTGACAGTGTCGCGTAACACGCCGATGTCTTCTCCCGAGCGAGCCAGCGTAGCCAAGCGGCGTCCTCGCCTCGCGGAGCCTGGCAGCCCCTTGTTCCCGGGCGGGCCCAACGTCCCTTACAACGACGACGGCATCGTCCTGACCCAGGACCACCGATCCACCCTGTGAGCACCATGGATGTCGAGGTGCTGATGGCGAAGCGGATGATGCAGCGGCAACAAAACGCGCTCTACCTGCAGGCTCGGTGGAATCACATGCGGCACGCCACGGCGGAGCAGCGGCCTCGTCCCCCCGCGGTTGTCATGGCTGCTCAAGAAGGCCCCAACAGTTCTTCGGTGAACGTTGATGCGACGGAATACTGCGACGTGAAGGCGCGGACAGACACCCTTTACTTTCGCAACATGGACTCCCTCGTGGAACTGTATCTGAAATCAAAGCCCATGTACCAAGAGGCGCTCGGACGCTTCCACACCACACCTGCCGCGCGACGAGCAGCGGCTGCGCACAAAGGACGGCGTGGAGGCGTACGCGCGCGTGCTACACGCTCCTTCACCAGCGAGAAGGACGTGGAATTTGCGAAGCATCCACAGGAGAAGAACCCCTCGCCGCCGAATTCCACAAGCATGAATGGAAAAAAGGTGAATTGGTGGCAACTGTCAAAAACGGACATTGAACTCTTGGGCGCCGACGCCGCACGGAGGGGCCGCTTTGCCGATGACACGCTGCCGTGGCGACCAACCAACTTAACTCACGCAGGATCCGGCTGGAGCCGTTGGAGCACCACCAGATCCCTTTTGACGAGCGACAGACCGGAAACATGCCAGTGCAGCCAGCCATGGGCGGCTCCGTGAACCTTCTGCTGGAAGTGCTGGTACTGACGGAAACGGACACCCCGTACATATCAGGCGTCCCCGCGATCAATTTCACCAATGTCTTCACGTTGTTGGCATCCTGCTTCGTGATGCCAGACGTCTTGGTGAGCAAGTGTATTCGCCTCTTCCGTAGCATCCGTCGCTGGGCGCCACACCTGACGCCTGCAAGGACAAGCGCCGGCCGTCTTTCCTTATGCGGCGCGTCGTCCAGTGCCTCCTCGCCTACCTCGGTTCCGAGCATGGACTTGACGGTCGGGACGGCGCAGCGTGTTGCGTACTTCATCGAGTCCTCTGGGTTCATGAACCCAATCACGACGACTGCAGGGCCGTCTGGCACTGGAAATGATGGCGCCACTGGCAGCAGCGCACCCACGCCGTTCTCCCCTGCGACGCAGCAACGGGAATATGTGCTTGACGTGTGGCCTTGCACGGAGGGCGTGTACGATGTTCGCCGAACGGCTCCGAAGGCCGCGGCCACTGGTGCCTTCGGTGCCGGGCACGACGGCCGCACCCCTGGCGAGACCGCTGCGCGTCGACGCCCACACGTCGGCGCTGACTCCGCAGACGAGCTCCATCTTTTCTCGAGCATTGCACAGATTGGACAAAGCGACGGCGCCACAGCGGCAGCGCGGCCCCCTCTTCTGCCTCTTCTTGACGCCGACGTCTCACAGGTGTTCCTTGAGTTGTCCCTTTTCATTCGACAGTTTTTTGAGAAACACTACACAAAGCTTCCCGTCACTCCCTCGCTCGCTCCTGGTGACCTGGTCTACGAAACGTTGCGGGCGCCTTCTCCCCTTGGACGCACGGACTCGTTGTGCACTCACATCAGCGGGGCGGTTCGGGCGGTCTTTCCGCCACGACGCCAGGCGACAGCGGCCACGGCTACGGCAAGTCGCAGTGCAACGCCAGGGCAAAGCCCCCCTTTGCAGCCGCCAGGGCGGTTCGCGAAGACGTCATCGTTGTGGACTCTGGGGCATCGCGGTACCGACTGGGCACCATGTATGCCGCCGCCTTCGCCGCGCGACGTTCACGGGCGGCGGCTGGCTTTGGTGCTGGTCAAGTTCGTTTTGGTAGCCCGACCACCGCCGATGGGACTGCTGACGGAACGGGCGAGGAAGAGGAGCTCCGATCCCCGCGGCCGTGAACCGACAGGCGACGAACCTCAACCGTCAACGCACCAGTGCGGTGGCGCATGAAGCGGACGAAAGCGAAGGCGACGATGACAACAACAATGAAGAGGAGGGCGGCGGCACTATACAGGGAGTGAAGAATGGTGACGTTGGGGGTAGCGCCACCACAGTCAACGCCGCGAACGGTCACTTCACCGAGAGGAGCGATATCAACCACAGCGGCGCAGCGCCTTCAACCCGACAAGAGCGGCGATGACCCCGACGGGTCGTCACATTCGCGGGACCTCTCTGCACAACCAGATTCACCCTACGCTCATCGACGCGGAGGTGCTGTCCAAGCAACTCTGCCTGCTTGCCTTTAGCCTCTTCTCCGCGATCCATATCCGCGAGCTCTTGAACAATGCGTGGACCGACCCCCGACATGTGCGCTGCGTTTCTTTCCACTTGCACGAATTCATGGAGTTCAACTCGCGTCTGCAGCGGTGGACGACCGCCGTGATTGTGACGCCGCCCTTCTGGACCGACTCCCAGCGAACGATGCGACACCTCCTCGAGGTGTGCCGCCGGCTGTACGAGCAGCAGAACTACCAAGTCGCCTCCGCGGTGCTCGCGGGTTGCGCCATCCCGCCGTTGAGGTCGCGGAGCGGATCTACAACGACAAGCACCCCGAGCCGTTGCTCTCCGCCGCCGAAGAGCGGGAGTTGGAAACGCTGCAAGAGTTAATGAATCCGTTCGCCGTCTACAGCCCGTCATCGCTGAACTCCGTGACGGCCCGCGTGGCCAGCGACATGGATTGTCCTTTGATCCCTTTGCTGTCACCGATTCTCGGCGTTCTTTTCCGAACGGCGGACTTGAAAGGGGAGAGACGGTCACGGTCCGCGCGAGCGATGGACAGGCTGCGGTCAACTGGAGCAAAATGATGTCTTTGGGCAAGATTGCCATGCTGTGGCTGAGATGTCAGTACACTCCCTATACCTATGCCGTGGACGCCACGCTGCAGGAGTACCTCTGGTCCGATCCGGTACCATCAGTGGACCGACGGCATGCTCATTCGAGTGGCACGCCGGTGAAAAGGACCCTGCACGCCCCCCGGAAGGCGGAGAGGAGGCGAGGGCGATAGCGCCGTCGGCAAGTGCGCCCGCGATTTCATAGCCTCTCTATTTGTCTCCTTCTCACGCTTTGTGGGTGTAATATGGGCGTCGCGATTCCTCCACAACGCAAAGCGCATACGAATCTGCAAGCACACACACATAATACAATGAAAAAAAGAAAAAAACATGAACTCCCACAAAACAAAAAAAAAGAAAAGTAATACTGTGCTTTATTGCCGTTGTACTATCCCATTGTTCGTTTACTCCACCGTCTCTTCCCCTCACCACCTCTCTCACCGTCATTGTAGGTTTGTACACGATCCTTAAGCACCACTTCTAGTCTCACACACAGCATACACACACACACACACACGCAGACACACAGACAGACAGAGACGCAGACGCCATTCTCTTTGACCATCCCTGGGACTAAGAAGATCGATATCCCTCTTCGTTTACATATTTCACCACTTCTCTTTTTTTTTTCCTTCTCCTTTGTGTCACTTTTTCTCTCGTCGGGAGGGAAAACACAAAACAAGAAAAAAAAGCACTTTTGCATTCAATGGCGCGCCCTTACGCGAAGGGAGGAAACAACAGGGGAGCGGCTTTGGTGGCTCGCGCAACAGCGGTTCCGGTGGCGGTTTTCGTAACAACAACAACTCAAACAATAACAACAACCGCGGCGGTGGCGGGAACGGCGGCGGTGGTGTTCGACCAAACGACCGGCAGCGTGGCGGCCGTCCCGGTTTCAACAACAACAACAACAACAACAGCAACGGACGCAACCGTAACCGCAACGGCAACGGCGGAAACGACAATGGCAACGCCAACGGCGGCGGTGCCAATGCCGATGTTATGAAAACGCTCCTGAAGCTGCTGTTCGAAAAGAACCCCTCGCTCGACCCCAACACGGGCCTGCTTGACCTCGGAAGCATGAGTGCCTCGCCTGACCTGGTTTCCTGCCTGCAAGAGCGTTGACTTTAACAACGTGTCCTTCTGCAAGGCCCTCGCCGAGGTGCTGCGGGACGTCTACGGCAACAACATTCGCCTCATTATGCTGACCAACGACGGCGTCCGCAAGCTAGCTCCGTTTCTCACCGCTCTCATCGACGCCGACATCCACCAGAACATCACCGCGATCGCCGCGACGGAGAACAGCATCCAAGACCTTTCCTTCATTGTGCCGCTGAAGCGCTTTTCCATGCTGAACGAGCTGCTTCTCTCCGGCAACCCCGTCTGCGCGACGAAGGAGTACCGAAGTCAGATTATTCGCTCGTTACCCAACCTCACGATGCTCGACGGCGAGGCGGTGCTGCGGCCGATGCTCAACGTGCCGAACCCGGTCGCGCCGAGCCGCACGCCCGAGGAGGAATCCATGGCGTCCCAGCTGACCCAGTTCATTGACGTGAACCTTTTGCAGCCGATGATGTACGCGCAGGCCGTCGAGGCGATTCAACAGCAAATCGCGCAGGCTTATGACGTGAATGCGATGCTGAGTATCAGCCGCTCCGCCGAGCCGCTGCCTCGGAATGTGCCCTTCAGCCCCACACACAACAACGCGGACCTGGACAAGAGCATGCGCACCGCGATGCACTCCTGACTTTTCCGCGTTGAAGCAGAACAATCACTTTCGCAACATCCACACCGATCTCCAGAGCATGCGGGACATCGCTCGCGGCCAGCGCGACATCGTGCGGAAGCTGAAGGAGTACATTGGCGCCGACAAGAGCGCCATTAGCGTGGACGTGCGTGTTAACGAGCACTACAACGTGACACCGATGGAATTGAACATGAAGGTTCCCTTCATGCTGGTGACGGTGCACGGAAGATGAAGTACATGTGGAACCCGCATCCCGCGAACAGTGCGGGCTCCTCCGGCATCTTCCAGCAGGGCCGCGAGCCCTTCATCAACACCTTCTTTGACCGTACCGTCTCCCTCGTCTACCGCGACAACCGCTTCTACGTCGTCAATGACATGATCTTCGCCCGCCCCGACCGCATCGTGGTCCACGAGAGCGGCACGCCCAGCTCGGAGCTCTTCTTCGCGGGCAGCCCGGACCGTGTGGAGAGCATGCGCCGCCGACTACTTCCAAACGGCAGCTATGAAGTGATGCAGTTCATTCTGTTTCACTCGGTGAACGACACCACCGCCCAGCAGTACGCCTGGCGCTGTAGCGCGGAGCTGTCCCCGGAGCAGCAACAGTCTGTCGAGGCCGTCCAGGCTCTTCTTGGCTTGCAGTAGACCCTCTTCTGTATGTTTCCTTCCTTTTTTGTTCTTCTGTTGTTGTTGAGGGTTCGCTTGCGTGTGCCCCTTGTGTGCTTCCTACCTTTAAAAATGCACCTTTTCTTTCACCCCGAACGTAAATTGACTAACTGTTTTCTTAAGGTTGTTGTGCTTGCTGAAGGCTGGCGGTTTGATGAACACACACACACACACACACACACGCACACACATGTATGCATGCTTTATATTTCACCGTGCGCGGGAAGCAGCTGCTGTTTTTTTTTTTTTTAATACATTTTTGTATTGTCGAAAAACTTTTTTATTATCTGTTGCTCTTCTATTGTTGTTGTTGCTGTTGACTGTTAACTCTTTTCTTTTTGTTTTTTTACTGTTTCTGTATGGTCAGCAGTTGTGTGTGTGTGTGTGTGCGCGCGTTTTTTTTTTTTTTTCTTAAAAAAGCAAAACAAAAAAAAAAGAAACCCCATCGGCCTCTCATTCTTTTTGTTTCGTGTCGCTTCTTTTTCTCTCCGTCTCTTACGGTTTTTCTGATTTCCTTTGCGATTGTGCTGGTGAGCATACATCTCTCTCTTTTTTTTTTCTTTTTTGTTTTCTCCTTCCCCCCCTCTCGTTTCATCATTCAAATCAACACTCACACCCACACCTACACACAAACCAAAAAAAAAAAAAGAAACGAAATGAAAAACAGTTTCCACACGCCCATCCCACCACTCTCCCTTCTCCTTTTTTTTCTCTCTCTCTCTCCGCTTTGAGACCACAGCTCCCATTCGCATTCTTCGGCGCTTTTTTTTTACCGCAAAAAGGGGGAGAGATATTTCTTTGTTTTGGAAAAGATCTCTCTCTCTCTCTCTTTCTCGGTGGCACAAAACGAAAAAGGCGAAGAGAGAATGGTGGAAAAGGGGGGAAGAAAAAAAGGTGAGAGGGGGATGTGGACTCGAACAACAACAACAAAAAAACATGCATGGGCAATCTTTGATGATCTTCTTCTTTTTATTATATCCCTCTCTCTTTTTCTTTTGTTTGCTGGCCCCCCTTTGTTTGTGCGGTCCAGCAAAAGGAAATGAATGCGACGACTCTGCCCTGGAGAGGGGGAGGCCTCCCTCTCGCTCTCTCTCTCTCTCTCTCTCTCTTTTTTTTTCTCTCACTCTCTTTGTCTCGCTTTGGTCCTGTCTCGCCTCCTGACTGATTTGATGTCAAAAAACTCACTGCTCACTGACGATTCCTTTCTTCCCCGAAAGAGGCGCGACGTCTCTCTTTTCTCTCTCTCTCTCTCTCACTTGAAGGCGTTCTTCGAAAACGTCATTTTTTTTTTTTTTGGAGAGGAAAGGGAAAGAGACAGAGCACTGCACCGAAGCTTGCCAGAACGCGCCAATTCTCATTTGACTCCTTCAGCGAGGAGGAGAGGTGGAAAAAAAAAAAACGCTTCTATTTTGCACCAGTGTGTAAAGGAAAAAATGAATGAGTGTAAAAGGCTCGTGATGGATGAATAGGAAAAGGGGGGAACGCTCTCTCTACCTCTCTTTTCTCTCTCTTACCTGTGTGTGTGTGGGTGTCTCTCTATTGTTTCCTCTCCACCTCTCTCTCTTTCCTCTCCGGTGAATGGAAGCAGTTCATTTCCACCAGTCTCTTTTTT
>NW_026091147.1:0-6062 GCF_024586455.1 Bactrocera neohumeralis
AGTGCATTTGAAGAATTCACGGCAAACTTACACCGGGTATAAAGACGATTTTCTGATATACATATTGCCAGTCGATATTGTTTTGCTTCAGATCATTAACATCAAATATTTAAGTTAGTTAGCTTCCTTCAGCTTGTATATATACACTTAGCAGTCGGTATTGAGTTGTTCAAAATCATTAACATCACTTGGGTTAACACCCTTCATCTTGTATATACACACTTAGCAGTCGATATTGAGTTGCTCTTAATCATTAATTTAACATTTTAAGTTAATTGACACTTTTCAACAATAGAAGCGAATAAAGCCATTGGCTGATTTAGTAACAAACTTATATCAGGTATAAAGTCGATTTTCTTGTATATACAAAGATGATCGAGTCGCTTCAAATTATTAGTTTAACATGTTTAAGTAAATCAGCCTGCTTCAGCTTACCGAAGTTGACATAAAGCCATAACAGCAGTGCATTTGGAAGAATTTGACAATCTTATATTCAGGTATAAAGTCGATTTTCTTGTATATGCACATTTAGCAGTCGATATTGAGTTGCTTTATATCATTAACATCAAATATTTAAGTTAGTTAGCCTTATTCATTTTACCGAAGTTGACATAAAGCCATAACGGCAGCGCATTTGGAAGAATTCGACAATCTTATATTAAGGTATAAAGTCGATTTTCATTTTCTTGTATGTACACATTTAGCAGTCGACACTGAGTTGCTTCAAATTATTAGTTTAACATATTTAAGTAAATTAGCCTGCTTCAGCTTACCGAAGTTGACATAAAGCCATAACGGCAGTGCATTTGCAAGAGTTCGACAATCTTATATTCAGGTATAAAGTCGATTTTCTTGTATATTCACATTTAGCAGCCGATATTGAGTTGCTGTTAATCATTAATTTAACATTTTTAAGTTAATTAGGCTTCTTCAGCTTACCGAAGTTGACATAGAGCCATAACGGCAGTGCAATTGGAAGAATTCGACAATCTTATAGTCAGGTATAAAGTCGATTTTCTTGTATATACACACTTAGCAGTCGATATTGAGTTGCTTCAAATCATTAACATCAAATATTTAAGTTAATTAGCCTTATTCATTTTACCGAAGTTGACATAAAGCCATAACGGCAGCGCGTTTGGAAGAACTCGACAATCTCATGTTCAGGTGTAAAGTCGATTTTCTTGAACACACACATTTAGCAGTCGATATTGAGTTGCCTTAAATCATTAGCTTCACACATTTAAATTAATTAACCTCCTTCTGCTTACCGAAGTTGACACAAAGCCATAACGGCAGTGCAATTGGAAGAGTTCGACAATCTGATATTAAGGAATAAAGTCGATTTTCTTATATATACACTTTAGCAGTCGATACTGAGTTGCTTTAAATCATTAGTTTAACGCATTTAAGTAAATTAGCTTCCTTCATCTTATCGAAGTTGGCATAAAGCCATAACTGCAGTGCATTTAGAAGAACTCGACAATCTTATATTCTGGTATAAAGACGATTTTCTTGTATATACACACTTAGCAGTCGATCTTGAGTTGCTTTAAATCATTAGTTTAACATTTTTAAGTCAATTAACTTTCTTCATCTTACCGAAGTTGACATAAAGCCATAACGGCAGTGCAATTGGAAGAATTCGACAATCTTATATTCAGGCATAAAGTCGATTTTCTTGTATATACACAGTCGATATTGAGTAGCCTTAAATCATTAGTTTAACATTTTTAAGTCAATTAACCTTCATCGCCTTACCGAAGTTGACATCAGTCGATATTGAGTTGCCTTAAATCATTAGTTTAACATATTTAAGTTATTTAGCTTCCTTCATCTTACCGAAGTTGACATAAAGCCATAACGGCAGTGCATTTGGAAGAACCCGACAATCTTATATTCAGGTATTTAGTCGATTTTCTTGTATGTACACACTTAGCAGTCGACATTGAGCTGCTTCAAATCATTAACATCAGATATTAAAGTTAATTAACCTCCTTCATCTTGATAAAGTTGAAGTAAAGCCATAACGGCGGTGCATTTGGAAGAATTCGACAATCTTATATTCAGGAAAAAAGTCAATTTTCTTGTATATACACATTTAGCAGTCGGTGCTGAGTTGCTTCAAATCATTAACATCAAATATTTAAGTTAATTAGCCTTCTTCATCTTATCGAAGTTGACATAAAGCCATAACGGCAGCACATTTGAAAGAATTCGACAATCTTATATTCAGGTATAAAGTCGATTTTCTTGTATATACACATTCAGCAGTCAAAATTGTGTTGCTTTAAATCCTTAACATCAAATATTAAAGTTTATTAGCCTTCTTCATCTTACCGAAGTTGACATAAGGCCATAACGGCAGTGCATTTGGAAAATTCGACAATCTTATATTCAGGTATAAAGTCGATTTTCTTGTATATACACACTTAGCAGTCGATATTGAGTTGCTTCAAATCATTAATATCAAATATTTAAGTTAATTAACCTTTTTCATCTTACCGAAGTTGACATAAAGCCATAACGGCAGTGCATTTGGAAGAATTCGACAATCTTATATTCAGGTATAAAGTCGATTTTCTTCTATATACACACTTAGCAGTCGATATTGAGTTGCTTTAAATCATTAGTTTAACATATTTAAGTCAATTAACCTTCTTTATCTTACCGAAGTTGACATAAAGCCATAACGGCAGTGCTTTTGGAAGAATTCGACAATCTTATATTCAGGTATAAAGTCGATTTTCTTATATATACACACTTAGCAGTCGATATTGAGTTGCTTCAAATCATTAACATCAAATATTTAAGTTAATTAGCCTTATTCATTTTACCGAAGTTGACATAAAGCCATAACGGCAGTGCATTTAGAAGAATTCAACAATCTTATATTCAGGTATAAAGTCGATTTTCTTGCATATACACACTTAGCTGTCGACACTGAGTTGCTTCAAATCATTAGTTTAACATATTTCAGTTAATTAGCCTTCTTCATCTTACCGAAGTTGACATAAAGCCATAAAAGCAGTGCATTTGGAAGAATCCGACAATCTTATGTTCAGGTGTAATGTCGATTTCCCTGTATATACACACTTAGCAGTCGATATTGAGTTGCTGTTAATCATTAATTTAACATTTTAAGTTAATTAGCCTTCTTCAGCTTACCGAAGTTGACATAAAGCCATAACGGCAGTACAGTTGGAAGAATTCGACAATCTTATATTCAGGTATAAAGTCGATTTTCTTGTATATACACATTTAGCAGTCGATATTGAGTTGCTTCTGATCATTAACATCTAATATTTAAGTTAATTATCTTCCTTCATCTTATCTTAGTTGACATAAAGCCATAACGGCAGTGCATTTGG
This sequence comes from Bactrocera neohumeralis, assembly GCF_024586455.1. Taxonomy (NCBI): domain Eukaryota; kingdom Metazoa; phylum Arthropoda; class Insecta; order Diptera; family Tephritidae; genus Bactrocera; species Bactrocera neohumeralis. Next base: position 3,372 of record NW_026091147.1, read on the forward strand.
AAGAATCCGACAATCTTATATTCAGGTGTAAAGTCGATTTTCTTGTATATACACACTTAGCAGTCGACACTGAGTTGCTTCAAATCATTAGTTTAACATATTTAAGTTAATTAGCCTTCTTCATCTTACCGAAGTTGACATAAAGCCATAACGGCAGCGCATTTGGAAGAATTCGACAGTCTTATATTCAGGTATAAAATCGATTTTCTTGTATATACACACTTAGCAGTCGATATTGTGTTGCTTTAAATCATTAGTTTAACGCATTTAAGTAAATTAGCTTCCTTCATCTTATCGAAGTTGGCATAAAGCCATAACTGCAGTGCATTTGGAAGAATTAGACAAACTTATGTTCAGGTGTAAAGTCGGTTTTGCTGTATATACATACTTAGCAGTCGATATTAAGTTGCTTCAAATCATTAATATCAAATATTTAAGTTAATTAACCTTTTTCATCTTACCGAAGTTGACATAAAGCCATAACGGCAGTGCATTTGGAAGAATCCGACAATTTTATGTTCAGGTATAAAGTCAATTTTCTTGTATATACACACTTTGCAGTCGATATTGAGTTGCCTTACATCATTAGCTTCACACATTTAATATAATTAACCTTCCTTCATCTTACCGAAGTTGACATAAAGCCATAATGGCAGTGCATTTAGAAGAATTAGACAATCTTATGTTCAGGTATAAAGTCGATTTTCTTGTATATACACATTTAGCAGTCGATATTGAGTTGCCTTAAATCATTAGCTTCACACATTTAAGATAATAAACCTTCTTCATCTTACCGAAGTTGACATAAGGCCATAACGGCAATGCATTTGGAAAATCTCGACAATCTTATGCTCAGGTGTAAAGTCACTTTTCTTGTACACAATCTTATATTCAGGTATAAATTCGATTTTCGTGTATATACACATTTAGCAGTCGATATTGAGTTGCCTTAAATCATAAGCTGCACACATTTAAGTTAATTAACCTTCTTCATCTTCCCGAAGTTGACATAAGGCCATGACGGCAGTGCATTTGGAAGAATCCGACAATCTTATATTCAGGTATAAAGTCGATTTTCTTCTATATACACACTTACCAGTCGACACTGAGTTGCTTCAAATCCTTAGTTTAACATATTTAAATCAATTAACATTCTTTATCTTACCGAAGTTGACATAAAGCCATAACGGCAGTGCATTTGCAAGAATTCGACAATCTTATATTCACGTATAAAGTCGATTTTCTTGTATATACACATTTAGCAGTCGATATTGAGTTGCTTTAAATCATTAGTTTAACATATTTAAGTCAATTAACCTTCTTCATCTTACCGAAGTTGACATAAAGCCATAACGGCAGTGCATTTGAAGAATTCGACAAACTTATAATCAGGTATAAAGATGATTTTCGTGTATATACATATTAAGCAGTCGATATTGAGTTGCTTCAGATCATTAACATCAAATATTTAAGTTAGTTAGCTTCCTTCAGCTTGTATATATACACTTAGCAGTCGGTATTGAGTTGCTTCAAATCATTAACATCAAATATTTAAGTTAATTAGCACCCTTCATCTTGTATATACACACTTAGCAGTCGATATTGAGTTGCTCTTAATCATTAATTTAACATTTTAAGTTAATTAGCCTTCTTCAGCTTACCGAAGTTGACATAAAGCCATAACGGCAGTGCATTTGGGAGAATTCGACAATCTTATATTCAGGTATAAAGTCGATTTTCTTGTATATACACACTCAGCAACCGATACTGAGTTGCTTCAAATCATTAGTTTAACATATTTAAGTAAATTAGCCTGCTTCAGCTTACCGAAGTTGACATAAAGCCATAAAAACAGTGCATTTGGAAAATCTCGACAATCTTATGTTCAGGTGTAAAGTCGGTTTTGCTGTATATACATTCTTAGCAGTCGATATTGAGTTGCTTCAAATCATTAATATCAAATATTTAAGTTAATTAACCTTTTTCATCTTACCGAAGTTGACATAAAGCCATAACGGCAGTGCATTTAGAAGAATTCAACAATCTTATGTTCAGGTATAAAGTCGATTTTCTTGTATATACATATTTAGCAGTCGATATTGAGTTGCCTTAAATCAATAGTTTAACATTTTAAGTAAATTAACCTTCTTCTTCTTACCGAAGTTGACATCAGTCGGTATTGAGTTGCCTTAAATCATTAGCTTCACACTTTTAAATTAATTAACCTGCTTCACCTGCGAAGTTAACTTAAAGCCATAACGGCAGTGCATTTGGAAGAATCCGGAAATCTTGCGTTCAGGTGTAAAGTCGATTTCCCTGTATATTAGTTTAACATATTTAAGTAAATTGGCCTTCTTCAGCTTACCGAAGTTGACATAAAGCCATAACGGCAGTGCATTTGGAAGAATTCGACAATCTTATATTCAGATATAAAGTCGATTTTCTTGTATATACACATTTAGCAGTCGATATTGAGTTGCTGTTAATCATTAATTTAACATTTTTAAGTTAATTAACATTCTTGATCGATTTGGGTTGCTTTAAAAATTAGCATCAAATATTTAAATTAATTAGCCTTCTGAACACCGAAGTTGAAAATAAACCCTAACGGCGGGCCTTTTTGGGAAAAAATTTTTAAATCTTATATTTAATTTAAAGTCAATTTTTTTTTGTATATACCATTTAGCAGTC
>NW_026091148.1:0-1906 GCF_024586455.1 Bactrocera neohumeralis
CGGTATAAAGTCGATTTTCTTGTATTTACACATTTAGCAGTCGATATTGAGTTGCTTTAAATCATTAACATCAAATATTTAAGTTAATTAACCTTCTTCATCTTACGGAAGTTGACATAAAGCCATAACGGCAGTGCATTTGGAAGAATTCGACAATTTTATATTCAGGTATAAAGTCGATTTGCTTGTATATACACATTTAGCAGTCGATATTGAGTTGCTTCAAATCATTAGCATCAAATATTTAAGTTAATTAACCTTCTTCATCTTGCTGAGGTTGACATAAACCCATAACGGCAGTGCATTTGGAAGAATTCGACAATTTTATATTCAGGTACAAAGTAGATTTTCTTGTATTTACACATTTAGCAGTCGATATTGAGTTGCTTTAAATCATTAACATCAAATATTTAAATAAGTAACCTTCTTCATCTTACTGAAGTTGACATAAAGCCATAACGGCAGTGCATTTGGAAGAATTCGACAATTTTATATTCAGGTATAAAGTCGATTTGCTTGTATATACACATTTAGCAGTCGATATTGAGTTGCTTCAAATCATTAACATCAAATATTTAAGATAATTAACCTTCCTCATCTTGCTGAAGTTGACATAAAGCCATAACGGCAGTGCATTTGGAAGAATTCGACAATCTTATATTCAGGAATAAATTCGATTTTCTTATATATACACATTTAGCAGTCGATATTGAGTTGCTTCAAATCATTAGCATCAAACATTTAAGTTAATTAACCTTCTTCATCTTACTGAAGTTGACATAAAGCCATAACGGCAGTGCATTTGGAAGAATTCGACAATTTTATATTCAGGTATAAAGTCGATTTTCTTGTATATACACATTTAGCAGTCGATATTGAGTTGCTTCAAATCATTAACATCAAATATTTAAGTTAATTAACCTTCTTCATCTTGCTGAGGTTGGCATAAAGCCATAACGGCAGTGCATTTGGAAGAATTCGACAATTTTATATTCAGGTATAAAGTAGATTTTCTTGTATTTACACATTTAGCAGTCGATATTGAGTTGCTTCAAATCATTAACATCAAATCATCTTGCTGAGGTTGACATCAAAGAATTCGACAATCTTATATTCAGGTATAAAGTCGATTTTCTTATATACATATACACATTTAGCAGTCGATATTGAGTTGCTTCAAATCATTAGCATCAAACATTTAAGTTAATTAACCTTCTTCATCTTACTGAAGTTGACATAAAGCCATAACGGCAGTGCATTTGGAAGAATTCGACAATTTTATATTCTGGTATAAAGTAGATTTTCTTGTATTTACACATTTAGCAGTCGATATTGAGTTGCTTCAAATCATTAACATCAAATATTTAAGTTAATTAACCTTCTTCATCTTGCTGAGGTTGGCATAAAGCCATAACGGCAGTGCATTTGGAAGAATTCGACAATTTTATATTCAGGTATAAAGTCGATTTGCTTGTATATACACATTTAGCAGTCGATATTGAGTTGCTTCAAATCATCAACATCAAATATTTAAGTTAATTAACCCTATTCATCTTACCGAAGTTGACATAAAGCCATAACGGCAGTGCATTTGGAAGAATTCGAAAATCTTATATTCAGGTATAAATTAGATTTTCTTGTATATACATATTTAGCAATCCATTTTGATTTGCTTTAAATCATTATTGTAACTTATTTAAGTTAATTAGCCTTCTTCATCTTGCTGAAGTTGACATAAAGCCATAACGGCAGTGCATTTAGAAGAATTCGACAATTTTATATTCAGGTATAAAGTAGATTTTCTTGTATTTACACATTTAGCAGTCGATATTGAGTTGCTTCAAATCATTAACATCAGATAAAATCAATAATGTAACTTTTTAAGTTAACTAGCATCCTTGATCTT
>NW_026091149.1:0-10976 GCF_024586455.1 Bactrocera neohumeralis
TCACCCGATACTATATGTGAAATTGGTTGACTAATTCCATAACTATATAAAACAATTTTCGGTTTTCTAACATATTTTATACTGAATAAAGGTTTATACAATTAAGTAATTGTGACTTTCCATCTAACTTGAAATCGTTTATATTGTTCAAAATATTATAAAATAATGGCTGCGTTGGAGGAGCAAAAAATTCTAAGCAGAAAAATTAGAAAAGTTTCATGTCTGGAATATATTGACCATACTCAGACTATTATGAAAGAGTTTACAGCAAATCATAACAAAGATTAGCTAAAGAGAACTCAAGAAGCAGAATATAACATTGCGAAAAATTACCTACAAGGATGTAACTCAAATAATGAAAATTCTATTCAAAGTTCAAAATGTTGTCGAAGGATTTTCAGCAGTTAGCAGCAAGTGGCTGTTTGGATCTTTGCAACAAGTAGGTTTGCGAACCAACTGATGCTGTTCTAACGTTGCAAAAGATATCAACGGCGTGCAAAAAGCTCCGAAATACATGAAATTGATCTGGCTGAACTGGTTCTCTCGAGCAAATGAGAGAATTTAGACAAGCTTCAAATACAATTTGAATATGTAGAGAAGCATATTTGGAGACTCAAAATATCTAACTTAAAGAAATAACTGAAGACTCTAATGATAAACAAATAGAGGAATTTCGAGAAAATATTCAATTACCCTCGAAAAACTTTCAGAAATATTAAAGAGAAATAATACAACACAAAAAATGTGTTCTAATATAAAAACTGCAGAAATTAAAACTCCGATATTTTGTGGTGAAATGAAACAATGGTCGTCATTCCGCGATCTTTTTAAGAGTTTGGTGCATAATGCGAAGCATTTTACTGAGGCGGAGCAGATGTTCCAATTGAAGGCATCATTAGGCGGAGAAGCCGGTAAATTAATTAAAACATCTAGAATAGAAGACTACAATTTATAGCACAAGTAGACAGAATACTGGAACAACAGACAGCAAATGGAGAAAGTGCAGCAAGCATGAAGCAGCTGTTGGATACCACCAAGGAATGTATTTGCGCTTTAAAAGGATTCAATTTAGATTTAAACGACGAACAAGCCATCATAGCTCGAATAGTGGTTCGAAAACGAGACAATGAAAGTCTACGTTTATATGAGCAGAACGTAAAACAAAGTAGGAAAATACAAAGCCTAGATGATGCCTTCAGTTTTCTAAAGCAGCAAAATCAAGCGCTAGAAGCAATACGAGGCAGAAAGACAGCTAAATGGAACAACTAAAAGCAGCCACAACGAACACCTGCATTTTATACAGCTGCTCAAAAAAAATGTGTATACTGCAGAAAGTTTCAGGCATTGACTACGATGAATCCAAGGATATTCATAGCAAACAACAAGCTATGCTACATTTGCCTTGATCACGTATATGAAGGCAATTGTAATAATAAGAAAAAATTGCAAAAAAAGAAATCATCATAATTTATTGCATCACAATGAATTCCAAAAAAGAAGAGAAGGAAAGAAGGAAATGAAGAAAATATAACAAAAAACTCCTCCACAATGATGACAAAACACTCGGAAACAGCTATACCCCTAGCAACAGCACAAATAAGAGTGAAGGCAGCAGATGGAGAGTACATGACACTGCGAGCTTTAATCGACCAAAGATCTCAAAAGACTGCTATTTCCGAAGAAGCATGTCATATACTTCATTTGCCAAAAAAGAAGAGAAGTAACTGGAACTACAAGGTTAGTGGCAATACCACAGTGGGTGTGTCCAAATTTAAAATCAGCATTGAAATCAAGCCGAGATCCCTAAGCAACGAAGCATACAATGTCGAAGCACTAATTTTGCGAAATTAGCGAGTGCTCAACCAGACAAATCGTTTAAATGGGATTTAGAACAATGGAAAACTGTACTTGAGCTGATCCCAATTTCAATAAATCTGATCAAATCGATGTCGTCATTGGAAGTGATATATATGCCAATGGGATGGCTTTCAGCAATAACGGTTGTAGCATAGTTTCTTATACAGAAACTTTGGTTGATGAAACTCAACTGGAACGAGCTACTTGACGAGAATTTAACAAAAGAAGAGAGGAAATTATGAGTTAAGAAATCAAAAAAAAAAATAGTAATAAAAGTAGCATTGCATGCTTAAATCCAATTTTGCATAGTTATGGAATCCTGCTGGTAGGAGGTAGGTTGGGTAATGCACATCTTAGATATAATCAAAAGCACCCAATAATATTAAATAAGTCACATTTGTCATCATTAATAATTGAAAATGTACATAAAATAATCTTGCATGGAGGAAACAACGATTAGAAGGAATTATTGGATTATTGGATCAAAGAATTCTATAAAAAGACAAATCGAACTTGTAGTCGATGAATACGTTACCGCAAACAAATAACAAAACAGTTAATTGCAAATCTTCCAGAATTCCCAGTATCTATGTCAATTCCATTTACACAGGTTGGTATAGACTATGCCGGACCGATTCATATGAAATGTTCATGAATACTTTGATATAATACTAACCACACATGCACAATATGATTGTTTACACAAAATAAGTCCGAATCTCGTTTAGTTATAATAGTAAAATTTATTTAACTTTATGTGTATAGCGTACATATTATTTTTATAAAAAACGAATTTCGTACCCAAAATATTTAACGCGCAAGGTCGTCGTCACGACGACGTATCACGTCAGTGTCGACTTGACCGTAGCGCGCAGGATCTTCTTGTCTTGTACTTCGGAGCGAAAGGTACTTTGCGAATAGTGTGTAAAGAATTCTGCTGTCGAATTGTGAGTAATGAAGTGTATGTGACGAATGTTGACGTGCGAATCGTGTGTGTCGAATGTGTTGAACCTTCCCAGCGGACCATCCTTTATGTTTATTGGGTTGATGAAGAACTGTGGTGAGTTCTGTTCAGTGGTAATGGTAATGTATGTGTTATGTTGTGGTGAATTGCGATGTAGCATTAGGATGCGCCAGTTTTACCGAGTAGAGGGGGTGGATGCTTAACTCATTTAAACATCCTGGGCCGCCTAGGCGAATATTTTGCCTAGTGTTACGCTTTTATACTGTTACATGTATTTTCGTGTCCTTGCTATAAATGTTGAAAACCTGTTTGGATTTAAACATGGTATTTGGAATGTATCATATTTGCTTTAACGTACATGCGATAAGAAACTATATTTTTGCGGATTTATCCGAATTACTATTATAGTAAAGAAGTGTATGCGTTGTTTGCTTTTATTAATTTTATTTGCGGTTTTATTTAAAATTTCTTTAACATCGGTTTGTTAAACTAGCTGTTTATTGCCTTTTCTGCGTTATCGGCTTATAAAGGATAGTAACTCCATGCCTGACTCAGATGTGGCCAGAATGGGTACTCCTTAGCCCTGGAGTTAGGACTATGAAATTAGAGGGATCTTGCGAGAGAGTGGCCGTGAATGGAGAACGGCTTCGCTTCATAGAGTAGAAAATTTTTCATAATTAATTAATGCTTTGTATAGCTGATTCCCATTAATCACCAATGTGAGGAGCGCTTATGTAGATGTAGATAATTTTGTTATATTATAAATGTTAATAATATTTAAGTGCGTATGCACTCATTTGACCAGTAATAGCCCGCCACCGCTCTAGGATTTGTTTAGAAATGGTTTTTTGTTTTCATCATTGGCGAAAGCCATCCTGCGGGGGCGAAAGTTTTATGTGTTTTTAATACATCGACTGTCAGAGGTAACTCTGATTTTGTTTTTTATACCTTTATGTGGGGTATTGCAAAATTGTGGGTCTAGTGGTTGTCGTACGACGTACCGGCCATTATTTGATCCAGTAGTTGTGGCTTTAGAGAAGTGCTCACAATACTGATCTTTTATAGTTTTGTTTGCTAATGGAAGTTTCTTTAACTTTTGCGATTTACTTAATTGTGAATTAAGGTTTTTGTTCTCAACCTGAGTTGGTCTGGTGGTAACTGGTTCTATAACTAGTCTACTTTGTGCTTCGCTGAGCAGCGTTTGAACTTTTTGTGCCTTTGAGCAACATGGTGTCTCTTGGCAATTTTTTGAATTTTGGGTATCGGGATTTGCTTTTGCAATTAAACCCGTGGTTCTTTGTGAATAAGCGCTTCTTTGGGGTGAGATGGGATATCTGCTGTAATGAAGCATTGAGTTGTGTCTTTTGTGACAATAGAAGCAATTATATTTGCTTTTGCAATTTTTAAGATTGTGTGTCTGGGACAAGCAGTTTGTACAGAGTCTTTTTGATCTGACAAAGTTGTTCCTTTCGTTAATATTTAATTTTTTTTAAACTTCTCGCAAGTTTTGAGTTTATACCCTCCTGTACATAGTTCGCATGACATATACATTTTTGTTCTGTTCGGATATGAACGAGAGCGTTTTGAGAAAGCTTTTGTTTAAATTTTTGTTGCTTCTAGCTTGGGGTCTATTGAGCTTCTATTTTGGTCGTGTTTAATGATCTTAGTTTTGATTATTTTTTCTTCTAACCTTTCCACAATTTCATATTGGCCGGTGAGAAAATTTTTCATTTGTTGCCACGTTGGGCACTTTTTTCGTGATGAGAGCGATTGCTCCCATAGAAGTAACGACTTTTCTGGTAATGCGGCGGTGCAAATGTTTACCAGAATTGGGTCCCAGCTGTCTTTGGGAATATTTAGTGTCGATAGAATCGACAAACAATTTGAAACAGTGGATTCTAGTTTGATGAATTCTACACTTGTTCCTTTCTTGATTTTTGGCAAGTTCATTAGTGTCGTTACTTGCTTATCGACCAGTATTCTGTCGTTTTCATATCTAGCTTTTAGAGCTTCCCAAGCCAAATTGAAATTGTCGTCATTTAATGCGAACTGTTTGACTATTTCGCCTGCTTGACCTTTAGTTTTGTATCTGAGGTGATACAATTTTTGCGCATGTGATAATTGAGGATGGTTTATGTACACGGCCGTGAACATGTGCCGGAAGGACGGCCATTCTTCATAACCTCCGTAAAAGGTTTATGTGTCACAAGCGGGCAGCTCGAGGTAGATGCCTGAACTTGCCTTTTGACTGTCTATTTGTGGCAGCTCTACTCTACTGTGGGGAGTAGGTGCAATTGCTTTTATTAGCTTTAATTGATCGGAGATCATAGCTTTCGTTTCTCCATACTGGTCTAAGCAGATTTCGTATATTGCGTAAGCCGATTGTTTCAAATTTTGTGGTAGGTCTGAATCGTTAGATTCTACTATGGCGTCATGAGCCGTTTGGAGGCGAGTCCAGAAATTTTTAATATTTTAGCTTTTTATTTCTAATAACGATTCAGAATTTTCTTGAATCGGTGAAGCGGCAAATATAGTGCAGTATCTTGTTAAACTGTCACTTTCTGAAATAAATTTAGCAACCTGTTTTGGGCGTGTAGCTCCTGCAGGTGAATTTTGAATATTGTTGTTGTTAACCGCGCTTTTTATTAATTAAAATATTTGATGTCCGAATGATTTGTATTTAGGTACACCCTAATACTCGGACTTGTATGCATATGTACGTATGTACTTATATTTTGTTCAATATGTTGAATTATTTATTTATGGTAAGCTGGTTTTTTTTTGGTAGATTTTAATAAATTATGTATTTACATATATGTTTTAACAATTTGTTGTATTGTTAATTTTCCCGCATCATTTATTTAATTTCAAAATAACAGACGACTTTTTTTATAATTTTGTAATAATTATTTGACCCAATGTATATAGGGTATAGCGTAGGCAGATTATATGCCGTATGTTTATATTCTTTCGCAATAGAGAGAGGACGCGAAAACGGAATAGAAAAAAATTGTATTTTCCGTTGTCCTCTTATGTATGTAATTTAATATATACATATGTAAATATAGCAATTACACTTGTTAGCTAAGTAAGTGAAATATATGTGTATATATGTTTTCGTTTTATGCATATACATATGTATGTTTGTATTTTTTTTCTCTCTTCGCATTTGAGTTGATATTTGGATTTATGCAATCCTGCTTATTGTTGTTGTTAAACAAAAGGGGTATTGCTGGGAAAATTTCTTTTGGAATATCAAGCCGAATTTATGTACTTGATTTAACTGTTTTTAATAATGCCGCAATTTAAATTAATAGTTTGGGTACTGATTTTTTGTTAGGTTTTTAAATAGGAGAAACCGTAACTTAAAACATACATATTACGGCGGGTCGATTTAAAAATCGCCCATTGCTCTATGAAAATCATATTCTAGGGATAAAAATAAGATACTTTGCCGAAGGAACCATACCTCTGAAACGAATTTTGATGTCTCCCAATTTGGGTCGAACCTTTGAGTTTTTTTTTGAAAAATCCCACTTTGACCCATTTAGAGTGCTCCAATCGAGTCCAAATGTATGACCGACCCCCACTAACTTTGGACGGCCGATCCACCCATGCCAGTGGCACACCCCCTTGAACTCCCCTGGGGGGTTCCCCATACAATCATTTCAAAAAATCACCATTTCTGGTGATTTACATGAAAAAATCAGCTAAATTGCTATGTTTTTTCTTTATTTTTATTTATTTATTTATAATAATATCTATTTTTTCTCTTAAGAAATTTATTTAGTCAGAATATATGTAAATGAAAAAATTAATTTTAAGAGAGTTATTGAAAAGAACTAAAAAAATGATTGTTTGAAGTCTTTTTTACTTTCAAGTCTGGGCAATTGCGCACGGCTCTCTATTGTCGTCGCCATACCAACCTCTACATTTTCCGGTATAACCCGTTTGGAAACGCTGTTACAACGGAACACATGTCGTTCCGTTCCTCAGCCATATTGGAACTTTGACCATTAAACGGTGGATCATCTTGATTTAAATAGTCTTTCAATGTATCGTACGGAATGCCTGCGTGAATGGTGGTTCAAATACTATATTTATATCATTCAAATTGATCATTTCCGTTTAACTTGTGCAATTAAAGTCTATATCTGGTTTTTTATAAACTCTAAGTTCCACTGGCTCGTCAACATCGGTTCGATAGCGTAGAATTTTCTTGATAGCACAGTCGCGCTTTTCTTTCCTATCATCAAACAACATTGATAACAAGATATTTTCCGAATGCGCATAATATGAATTATCTTTAATTACTTGATTGACAATTTTGCGTAAACGAGGTTCTGGAAATCGTGACCAACCAATGAACTTGAAAAATAATGCACTGCCGTACACGACAGAGCTGTAATACTTGAAATTGAAGTACATTGGCACATAACATTTAATTATAAATTCAACCGCAATTCTTAAATTTGCATCTGGATTTTCCGTTGTCACATATAATAATCTAGCGGCCTTCGTGAGCCACCGAGAATAATTTTCCTGGTTTGATGTTAGCCAGATCCACCGGAACCACGCCGCTAGAAATTGCATGGGCCATGTCGTATAAGTACTTCGAATCGGTGGAAAATTATTTTTTTTTCTGGAGCAGGGGCAACTCAATTTTCTGGAAGCCGTCCACCACCTAAAATTATATAATAATAAAATAATTAAAAATGGTTGACAATTATAATAAATGAGTGATTGCAATAACTTACCGGAAGAGTTTCGCAAGTTTCGATTTGACGGCTCAGTTTTCCGGTTGCCGATCTTGGTCCAGTGCTGGTTGCTTTATCCAAAGCTTTAAACAAATGCCGAAAGGGAAGTTCGTTGAAGTGTAGAAGGCAAACAAACCAACGCAATGGTCTTTTTAACAGCAATTCGAATCGTCGTATAATTCCACCGTGTGGGCCAGTGTTTGTTGGCTCACCGTCAGTGCATATTCCAATTGATGTATCCAGTGATATATTTTTATCGTTGAAAAAACCATTTATTTTGGTTGTTTTGTATTCAGCGGTTTCATGTTCCAGTCTTACGTAACCAATCAATTCAGAATTGGGTTCTCTCAAAATAACAAGATGAGGTTCTTTTACCATCCGAGTATGATACTTCTCAACAATTTTATCTATCGTTATAGTATCATCTTTTCTGCCATCGAATAAAAATGCTAACAAATTGGTATCATCTAACCGTTTGCGAAGCATTTCTTGTCTGCATTTCTTTCTCTTTTCTCTGCGAACTTTCGATTTATCCATGATGAGAGGTTTCCCATGCTTATCTTTAATTTTAAAATCTTGCAAAATAGCGGTTCCCAATGCTGATGCTACTCTGTCAGGCACACCAAATCTGTCACATACCAAGGCAAAGTTAAAACAATCGTATCTCTCTGTGTATTGTGAACTTGTGCTTCTATCCATATCTTCTTGAACCGGTGGCGGTGCGTATGTCGAGTCATCGGGATCTTGGTATGTTGGCATTGATGACATAGACGTTGCTTCTTGCTCTTCAGTTTCCATCATAAATGCATTCATTGTTAGTCTTCTCTGATTATATTGATCGTGCATGAACTCTTTGAGGCGTTCGGGAACCCAGCAGCATGCACATGGAGCTGCCTTCAAATCTAATTTACATGTTCCAATGTAAAAAATTGTTTCCAGAGATTTTACATACTCTGTAAATTGTTGGGTGTTGTTTCTTCTCTTGATTTGCTTTTGATACTTGTCAAACAATTTTATTCAATTTATTACATACACTTTTTTCAGCATATTTCCATACCAAGTTTTTCCCCAATTCCAATCAACTTATCTTGTACTTGAATAGTGAATGATTTATGGGAAAACTTTTTTTGCTTTCGCTTAAGTAAAAATGATATCTCAAGATATCCAGATGGGTTGTAAATTAAGATCAGTCAAATCAGTAGACACACCAAAAACAGTAACATCATGCTTGGGTATATGACTCATTGGGTGTTCGATAGTTGTTGATGTAGTTTCTTCATCTTGCGGTGTAGAGGATCGTGATTTATTGTAAACTTTTTGAGGTAATAATAATGAAATGGTAATTGTAAAGTAAGACGCGTAGGGTTTCGGTTGTTAAATAGAACTCAGCTCTGTTGCCCAGAGCTCCTTTATTTGTAGCATTCCTTATCTAATTTATGTATGCACCACATGCTGAGTGCATACACACATCTTAACACTAATCTACTGTACATACCGACAGTATGTAGTTAAAGATCATTTGCGATCTTCAGGGCAAACATAATTGTTTCTTGTCTATTGTTAGTTTAAGATCATCACTTAAATTAATTTTTTTCATTTACATATGTTCTGACTTAATAAATTTCTTAAGAGAAAAATAGATATTATTATAAATAAATAAATAAATAAAAAATAAAGAAAAAACATAGCAATTTAGCTGATTTTTTCATGTAAATCACCAAAAAGGGTGATTTTTTGAAATGATTGTATGGGGAACCCCCCCGGGGAGTTTCAGGGGGTGTGCCACTGGCATGGGTGGATCGGCCGTCCAAAGTTAGTGGGGGTCGGTCATACATTTGGACTCGATTGGAGCACTCTAAATTGGTCAAAGTGGGATTTTTCAAAATTTGCCTCTACCCAAAGGTTCGACCCAAATTGGGGGACATCAAAATTCGTTTCAGAGGTATGGTTCCTTCGGCAAAGTATCTTATTTTGATCCCTAGAATATGATTTTCATAGAGCAATGGGCGATTTTTTGCCTCCCCACAAATCGACCCGGCCTAATACATATGTACATATTTATGTGCATATATTAAATGAAAAGTGAAATTGATACGCTCACTTTGATTTAGGAATAACGTATGTATGTGCATGCCCCTTTTTATCGCCAATTCTCACTCTTGTTTCAGCTCTTGAAGGTGTTGTTGCTTGTGGTTTTATTTTTTAAATTCGCGCCCGTTTTGTTATTGGAATTATGTATTGATTATTTAAGGGTTTCGCGCCCGGCGTGTGTGTTGTTTGTTTTACTGATCGCGCGCGTTTGTAAAGTTTTGTATATCTTGTTTCTGTGAGTTTATGTTTTATCACCGCAGTTTTTGTTTCTTCATGTAGGCATATTTTTGTTTTTGTTTTGTTTGTTTGTTTTTTTAACTGCTTGGTAGCTTAGTTTTTTAAATGCACCTTCTGCTATTTTCGTTTTTGTTTATTATGTATATAAGTATATGGGTATGTTGTTCATTTTTTTCGGCTGGGTCACTGCACTGTTTTGTTTTATATAAGTATAAAAACTTAAAATTTTCTCCCGCAAAGTTTTTCTCCACCTAATGTATATATATATACATATATATGTAGGTGTATGTATTTTTTTTTTCTCCAGGACACTGCACTTTTGTTTTTTAAGCTTTTTTTTTGTTTGTTTTATATTTTTTGTTTTTTGTTCGCCACTGCCCTTCACTGCACTGCACTGAATATTGTTTTATTTTATTTTTTGTGGTTCGTCTTGTGGCTGTTAATTTGTAGTGCCTGTCTTTTAGGCTCGAAGGACCATGAATACTTTGATAATAATACTAACCACACATGCACATCATGATTGTTTAAAAAGATAAGTCCGAATCTCGTTAGTTATAATAGTGAATATTATTTAACTTTATGTGTATTGTGTTCATATTACTTTTATATAAAACGGATGCCGATGTTAAAAAAGCGATTTTCGTACCCAAAATATTTAACGCAAGCTCCTTTGTCGTATCACGTCAGTGTCGACTTGACCGTAGCGCGCGCAGGTCTACTTGTCTTGTACTTCTGGAGCGAAAGGTACTTTGGTGAATAGTGTAAAAAGAATTCTGCTGTCGAATTTATAATGAAGTGTATGCGACGAAATTGACGTGCGAATCGTGTGTCGAATGTGTTGAACCTGCCCAGCGGACCATCCTTTATGTTTAGTGGGTTGATGAAGAACTGTGGTGATGTATGTGTATGATATCAATATCATCGGCATGCGCCAGCAGCTGTAGACTCTTATAAAAGATTGTACCTGCTCGATTAAGTTCTGCAGCTCGAATAATTTTCTCCAGCAGCAGATTGAAGAAGTCGCACGATAGAGAGTTGCCTTGTCTGAAACCTCGTTTGGTATCGAACGA
>NW_026091150.1:0-10497 GCF_024586455.1 Bactrocera neohumeralis
AAACTTAAGAAAGAGCCCTGCACCGCTGAAGCCACGCCGCAAGGTAAAAGAAAAAAAATTAAAGATATTTCTATACTAAGTTCATTGCTGAGAGTGAAGTTAATTCCATACTGCACTGTTTTTTCATCTTCACCGATTCAAGACAATTCTGAATCGGTATAGAAATCAAAAAGGAAAATCTAGGAATTTCTGGACACGTCTATAAGCTGCGAATGATGCAATTGTAGAATCTGATGAACCGGGATCTACCTGAAAATTTCAAATCTTTTAGCATACTCCAAATATGAAAACTGCTTATACCAGTACGAAGAGACGAAAGCAATCTCCGATCAATTGAAATTTATTTATTTTATTATTTATTTATAAATTCATATAACAAAAAGAGTTTTATTATATAAATACATAAACGCAGCACTGGCTACGAGGCCTTCAGCCGCCTTGTAATTATAACTAGGTGTCTATTTGCTAAGGGTTAGTAAAGATGTAATTTGTTAAATATATTTTAACAAATGTTGGTTTTTAAGAATCTAATACAATCATACTTTTTTTTCTGAAGGTTCACTTAGTAGTTTTATGAGATCAATGTTGCCAGAGTTGTGGGCTGTGGGTGAAGCACGGACAGAGCGTGAGTAAGTGTTTGATAGTAGCGGTGTCCTCGCAAAGAGGGCAAATGGATGGGCTTTTACCCGATAGTAAGGGGCGTGTGATGATAGGTGTCCAATCTAATCGAGTATATGTCTTCATTGGTTTAGTTGGAACTGCTGACGAGTAGATTATACGATTTCTGGGTTTATGACCGCGTAGTGATTTTTAAATGTTTTCCTTTCGCTTGCTTTTTTTTGATCCCCATTGGCTTAATAAGGTTAAGAATGTCTTGCTTGGATGAGACGTAGTATGTTAAGCAGGAGTCCGGGCTACATTTTCGCAGGAGGTCTGCAAAGTGGTTGACTGTAATATCAGCAGGCCAGGGATCCACATTACTTGGTTTTTCTGAGGGACACCAATGACCGCGTCTCTGATAACTTCTATTATGGGATTGCGATTTGAAAGAGACGTTATTGCAGACATACACGATTTGCTGTCTGTACAGATGAGGAACTTTCCTTTAGTTTTTTTTGCGTAATTAACTGCATGAAGGATAGCAGATCCTTCAGCGGTAAATATAGAGGCCGTTGAGGGAAGAAGCCAATTGAAAATTTCCTCCTGTGGCAGGACAACTGCTAACGAAGTGGAATCGGTGGATTTGGGAGCCATCCGTAAACAATAACTTCCAGCCATTATTTTGTAATTAGATTCCAGTTCAGCAAAGGTTTGTTGAAAAATTCGTTTGGTGGTTTTGCTTGGACAAAAACATGTTTATTCTGTATATTTTATCATTGATCAGACAGGGGGGATTCGAGGGTGAATTTGCGTTGGTTACGTAAAATATAATTTTCTGCAGCGAAACTTAAGCATCCGAAATAACCGATTGTATTCTTGGAATTTTTCTTTTTTCTGGCATGCGTGATAGTTGTATTAAGTAATGGGTTGTGTTCACGTTTTCACAAGAATTTAAGCGAAGAATCTATAATTTTATTTTAATATTTGGGAAACCAGATTCAGCCATTATCGTTTTTATTGGCGAGGTTGAAAGGCCCGGAGACTTCGCCGTATTGCGAATGGTAAGGTGCATTTAAAAGGTTGATACTGCTTTGGAGCAATTCCATAGATGGGGAGCCCATAATTATTTTTAGTTAGCAAAGCTCTGATAACATTGACTAGTGTTTCGGATGAATAAATGAATGCTTAGACGAGATATTTAAAATTTTTTAATCGTGACATTAACGAGTTTCTGACATATTTACAGTGAGCATTAAAATTATAATTAGAGTCAAAAATTAACCCCAGTATTTTCAGCTGTGTTGGTTGTGGGTAGTGAATTACGTGAAATTTGCTTCCTCATCATGAAGGATACGGGGTTTTGTCTAAGGAAAGTGAAGCACCAGACTCCAGTGACCAAGTCTCAATTCGGGAGATAATAGCAATAAGGATTGAGCAAAATTAACGTCAGAGACTTTTGTGTAGATTAGACATCGTCAGCATAGATATGGTGCTCAACTCTTGTAATTTTTATCATCCTACTAATATCTTCGAAAGCAATGAAAAAAAGGAGGGCTGAAAGAGGTGACCCTTTGCGGCGTACCATTAGAAAGCGGGAGTGTTGAAGAAAAAAAACCATTTACGTTGACTTTGAGTTTTCGTTTGAGAAATTTAGTAATAAACGAATCATTTCTGGCCTATTTTCCATTTTCTTAGTTGTCGAATAAAAAATATGGGCCCCAAATTTTTGTCGAAAGCTCGGAAAGTCCAGAGATAGTAGGACACGGAGGAGACGGTACGGAGGAGATGCTGGACAAAGCGTTAGTAATGAAGTAGTTCAGTTGGATTAAAGCATCTAACGTGCCTTGCCCTTTTTTTGTAGGCGATTTTGATTCGGTGATATGAACTTGTTTCGCTGAGCATACCACATCAAGCGGTTAGCCACGTTTTTTTCCAAAATTTTGCCCATACATGGAAGGAGGGAAATCGCCATAGTTAGCAAGTTCATGGGAGGATTTGTGTGGTTTAAATTGTGTGACACAGGACGTTTTCCAAAATTGGGGGTTGACACCAGTATTGAAAATTTTGTTATAAAGCTTTACCAATCGGAGCTTGAGGCTTTTGCATAGGTCTGAAAATTTGGGATAAGAATTTATCTTCCCCGGGACTTACCCTTAACGGTAGATGCAACGAACTCGAATTCAGACAGTGAAATGCTGGTTTCTATTTGTTTAGCAGAAAAGAAAGAGGGGAAAGAGTAGGAAGTGTGGAAAGGTGGTGGTTTAAAGGTTTGAAACTGTGGCTGAATGAAATATCTGAGCTTGTTTCAGAATAGTGGTTTGCAAAAACTCGGAAATATCGGATCGGAAATGGTTACCAAACCTGTTGGCCCTTTAGCATTGAATGGTTAGATTTCTGGGCACTCCAGAAAGTTCTTTTAAAGCGTTCCATATTAACTTAGGACTAGACGAAGGATTTATTTTGTTGTGAAACCTGGGAAACATTTACGCTTGGGCCTGTTTCGGGAACGACGGAAAAGAGCATTGGCTTTCCTGAAAGATATTAAGTTGACTAGTGATCGAGCGCGTTTGTATTCATACCGCTGTCGTTTTTTGCCGCAATTCAGGATTTCTTTATTCCACCGGAACACTCTTTGAACTTGCTGTTGGTTTTTTATGAGGGAAAGCTAACATTCGCGCTGAACGGATAATTTTTGTTAACATCGCACTTTCTTGGTTAGGGTTATCAGATATTGAGGTATTATTGCCATTTATCTCGCAATGTGTCTGAAACTTCTCCCAATCAGCGTAATCAGTTTTGAATACCTTATTTATTTTGTGGTTTTTAGTTGTTGAACCTAGGGGCAATTTTAGTACAATGGGAAGGGATCGCTTATGCAGGTGATCGAGTATACTCCATTGCACTTTGTGGCAAGTGTGTCGGTGCAAATTAAGATCTACATGGGAAAAAATGGAGGAGGGAAAAGTGTGTCGTGGATCCGTTATTCAAACATATTAAGTTAGAGGAAAGTAAAGCGTCTTTAATGCATTTGCCCCTCTTGTTGGCTATTGGAGAGCCCCATAGTGGACTCCATGCATTAAAATCACCAGCGAAAATTAAAGGAGTAGAAGCTTGGTTGATTAATTGCAGGATGTCTGTACTGGTAAAATGTTCATCTGGTGCAATATAGGTGCAGAGAATGGTGATTTTTTTAACTAAGATAATTCCGATCGACCTAGCCAGCAAGTTGGATTGAATGGCATTAATTTTGTGTGGAATATCTCTTCTTATGAGAATCGCAATACTCTTTTACCTGTGCTAATATGTGGAAGATTGTGAAAAATGCCAATGTACTGTTTTGGAGTAAAGCAGACAAGTTGAAAGAGATGTGAGTTTATTTAAGAGTATACTAGCTGGAATGATCTTGTATTAATAATTGAAGCTCATTGTAATTATTAGTGTAACCGTTTAAATTCCATTGCAATAATGGAATCACATAAGATCTATGTAGGAAAAAAGAAAGAGCAGAAGAGCTGGAGATATCTGGCTCGTATGAGCAGTCAGTTGAAGCTGAGGTGTCGCAATTGAGTACTAGTTCAAAGAAAAGTGAGAGTAAGCGTATTTATTGAGAGTCAATTTCTATTTGTTTCAGTATGTTGAGTAGAGTATTTATTATCGTTGGGGTGCTTGTTGTTGGAAAGAGATTTTCGTGATTAGTGATTGACTGCACGGTAGTGTTGGTAGCAGTGTTGTTGAAGTCAGTATATTTATTAAGCGAGTTTAAGGAGTTGTTTAAGTTAGAAATGAGAGAGGCTGTTGTTGGACTGAAAAGTTTGGGATTTAAGAAAGAGGCTTGTTGGGCAGTTGTCGCTGATATTTTTAGCTGAATGTGAGACGTTGTTGTAGTCTGAACTGATCGATGCAGGCTTGTTGATGGAAGTGAATGTTTGTTGTTGGCGTTTGATGAGTGATTTTTTCTAGTTAAAGAGTTTATTTGATGAGTTAGGGAGCCAAGAGGAGTGACCTCTGCGTTTTGTTTAGATGTACTAGGCAAGTCCATTGTTGGCAATTCTATGATTATTTTTAGATTTTGTGAAATTGTTGATGGCTGAAATTTTTGTTGGTGTGTTGGATACAGAGGATACCTCGTTTTGTAGGTTGAAGCACATGTGAAAAGCTAGCAGTGAGGGAAGGGAGGGAAGTATTTTCTCTATACTTTTTAAGGGCTTCGTGCATACTGCACTTTTCTAAGTGTCTTTATTTTTAAATTTCTTTGTGCATATGCTTTGGACACTTTATAGTCGAAGAACGATGCTCAGAACAATTTGCACACATGACTCGGATGCAGTCATTATCGTGGAGAAGGAAATTGTAAGTTTCGCATGTTGGGGGAACCCCTTACAATGTTTTTGCGTATGACACAATGCGATGTTTATTTTGTTTGGAAGGGAATAGTGTTGGATAGTGTCTAGCATAACACCAGTAGGCTTTATAACACCTTCAACTTTGCAGTGGCTTATAAACCGCGGAGACTTCGTAAGAACTGAGTCCTTCTATTATTTCGCTTTCAAGCACATCGTTTAAAAACGGTGCATAAATGGTGCCTTTGTTACAATTAAGATGTTGATGATAGCTAGCGCTAACAGCGCCAATGTTGAAAAGACATTTCGTTTTTATAAACTTTTCTGCTACTTGCTTATTTTTCACTAGCAGTAATAGGCTGCCGTCGCGTAATTCACTAATTTTGTTTATATCTTTGCTCACGGTAAGTAAGGCATTGTAAACACGAAAACAAGAAACCTTCGAAAGGGGTGTAGAATTCTCGTCGGATTTAATCACAATATACTTTTGATCTTCACTTTTTATTGGCGGTAAGTCAGGAAAAGCATCTTGCAGTTTTTGATACGATTTTTTACGTTTTGGTTGGGGACCTTGGGCCAGCGCAGCAAACCTGTTGTCCCCGAACTGGAAGCCCGCCGGGGGCATAGTGGAAAAGTTATAACACACTGATATAAGTACTGGATTATGTTTCTCACTTAAAATAAGTATTAATCGCGTTACTTAAATAAGCAGACCGTAGTGCAAAAAAAAGAACACCAAAAGAGAGCTATATGAATAGCTATAAACTCAGAGAAAGACGCTAACTCAACTGCTCAGTACGAGGTTTAGTCGGTGACTATTGAAATTAATTAAAGCAATTGCACCTACTCCACAACCGAGAGTAGAGGTGCCACAAGTTCAAAGCCAAGAGACGTTCAGGCATCCACCTCAAGGTGCCCGTATGTGACACTGAAATTTTTCATGGTGGTTATGAACAATGGCCGTCCTTCCGGGACATGTTTACGGCCGTGTACATAAACCATCGAAAATTGTCACAAGCGGCAAAATTGTATCATTTCCGACACAAAACAAAAGTTCAAGCAGGCGTAATAGTCAAAGAGTTCGCTCTCTTAATGACGAAAATTTCAATTATGCTTGGGAAGCTCTAAAAGCTCGTTACGAGAACGAAAGAATATTAGTCGACAAACAAGTCACAATATTTATGAATTTACCAAAAATTCATAAAGAAACAAGTGAAGAATTTATAAAACTTCAATCCACTGTTTCAAATTGCTTGTCGGTTCTAGCGACAAAGAATATTCCCACAGACAATTGGGATCCCATTCAGGTAAACATATGTACCGCCGCATTACCAGAAAAATCGTTACTTTTGTGGGAACAATCGCTCTCATCACGAAGAAAGTGCCCAACGTGGCAACAAAAGAAAGATTTCTTATCTACCCAATATGAAATTGCGGAAAGGGTAAATAAAAAATGGTCAGAACTAAACACGTTCAACACGACCTAAATCGAAGCTTCATTAGACCCCAAGCGAGTAACAACAACAACTTAGATCGTATTTTTTTCAAAACACATAAAACACAAAACTGTGTAAAGGAGGGCACAAGCTGAAATCTTGCGAGAAATTTAAAAAACTAAATATTAACGAAAGAAACAATTTCGTAAGAACGAAAAAACTTTGTACCAACAGTTTGTCACATGGGCATGCGCTAAAAGATTGCGAAAGCAAATTTAATTGCGTTTACTGCCATAAACGACATAACTCAACGCTTCACATTACAAATTTTTCCAGCTTCGCTCAAAATAACGCTAATGTTAAAAGAGCTGTGGGATTAGTTGCAACAGCAAATCCCGACTTACAAAATTCCGAAAATTGCCAAGAAGCACCATGCTGCTCAGAAGCTTTAAAAACTCAGACGCTACACAGCGAAAACCAAAGCAGTGTATTATTACCCACAGCAGTGGTCTCCACCGAGCACCGAGGAGAACTGTTTAAACTTAGTGCTTTAATAGACGAAGGATTTCAACGATCATTTGTAATAGACCTACAACTGCCAACAAAACTAGCTAAATTTGAAATTACGGGAATGGGCGGAAGAGTAGTACAAAACTCAAACAAAATCTGCCCCATTATTGCTATTGTCTTACCACAACTAACAAACATGCTTCCAAGCTATCATATAAATAGCAAGCAGTGGGAAAAGGTTTCACACCTTAAGTTAGCAGACCCCAACTGCAACACTCCCGCTCAAATAGACATTCTATTAGGCAGCGATCACATACCACAAATTATTCTCGAAGGTGTTGAGAAAATTTCAAAAACCCTTCTGGCGCAAACTACCATTTTCGGATGGGTCCTCAGCGGACTAGTTGCGGAACCAGTCACAGCCCTGACAACTCAAGTTGCGGAAATCTCAAACGAGTACCTCAATACATATTTGAAAAAATTTTGGGGAGTTAGAAGAACTCCCTCCCCATATCAATCACAACCCCAGAAGATCGATATTGTGAGGATTTTTAAAATCCCAAAACCGAACATTTTTATACTCTCGCATGATAAAGTGATGATCGAGATTTCATTATCCGTCATTTACATATTTTCAAATACCGTATTTGTGTAAAGTTTTATTCCGCTATCATCATTGGTTCCTAATGTATATATTATACACAGAAGGCATCAGATGGAATTCAAAATAGCGTTATATTGGAAGAAGGCGTGGTTGTGAACCGATTCCACCCATATTTCGTACATGTCATCAGGGTGTTAAGAAAATATTATATACCGAATTGAATTGAAATCGGTCAAATAGTTCCTGAGATATGGTTTTCGTCCATAAGTGGGCGATGCCACGCCCATTTTCAATATTTTTAAAAAGCCTGGGTGCAGCTTCCTTCTGCCATTTCTTCCGTAAAACGTTTTTGTTAGTCGGTTAACGCTTTTAGTGATTTTCAACATAAACTTTGTATGGGAGGTGGGCGTGGTTATTATCCGATTTCTTCCATTTTTGAACTGTATATGGAAATACCTGAAGAAAACGACTCTGTAGAGTTTGGTTGACATAGCTATAGTAGTTTCCGAGATATGTAAAAAAAACTTAGTAGGGGGCGGGGCCACGCCCACTTTTCCAAAAAAATTACTTCCAAATATGTCCCTTCCTAATGCGATCCTTTGTGCCAAATTTCACTTTAATATCTTTATTTATTGCTTAGTTATGACACTTTATAGGTTTCGGTTTCCCGCCATTTGTGGGCGTGGCGTGGGCGGATTTTGCTCATCTTCAAACTTAACCTCTTATGGAGCCAGCGAATACGAGTACAAAGTTTCATCATGATATCTCAATTTTTATAAGTTACAACCGTTGACGGACATCCGGACGGACATCCAGGATTCAACTCTACTCAATCACCCTGATCCACTTTGGTATATATAACACACACTATCTGACTCTTTCAGTTTAGGACTCACAGCAACCGATATGTAGACAAAACTTTATAATACTCTCCTTAGCAACTTTGTTTGCGAGAGAATAAAAACCACAAAGGTAAGAGTTGTCTTTAATAGTTAAATCCTCAAGTTCGGGGAGTTCTCTAAATCACATTTTATTTACAGGACCCACGTTTCAGTCAGATTTATTACTTATATTAAACTGCGTATATGCAAATACGTTTTCAATGGGTATTTTCGAAAAATTTATCGTTAATTTAAATGATTAAAAGCGAATTATTTTCCGAAATTTCCAATAGTCCATTTTAGCATTTTGCAGCTAAAGGAAGGATAAGTTCGAGTGTCACCGAACATTTTATACTCTCGCATGATAAAGTGATAATCGAAATTTGCGTTACGTCATTTACATATTTTTATTTTGCTGTAAACGATCTCACACAAAAATTAGTAAGTTCCTGAGATAGGGTTTTTGGTCTCTTAAGATTGGCGACGCAATATTCATTTTCAATGCATTTAAAGAATTAAAAGCTTCATTTGCAAACAAATTTATTCCGTAAAATTTACTGAAATGCTATTAAACAACGATTTTTTGTTAGTCGGTTAACGCACTTTTTTTAGTGATTTTCATCATAACCTTTGTCACCTGAAATGCGGTTAAAATAACGTAACATCATTTTGAAATTTAATGTGGCAAGAATGAAATACGAAACATGAGAACCAGAAAATGTTGAACATATGTAATATTAGTGTCCGAGATATGTATTAAGCGTAATCTATAAGACAGGGGCCATGCCCACTTTTTCCAAAAAATTACGTCCAAATTCATGACGATATGTATGTATGTACGAACCTTGTGATATTTCACTTTAATATCTTTATTTTTAGCTTAGTTATGACACTTTATAGGATTCGGTTTTTTTGCCCATCTTCGAACTTAATAGTTTTATTTGTTTTTAAATACAGCTTGCATGGTTGACGGACGGACAGACAGTTTTATTCTAATGAAATATATTTCTAAGTCACATTGAATCCCTTTAAAAAAATAACCCTGTATAGTGATCTTTAGTTTTAGGACTTACTGTGTTTTTATATTTATCATTTATTTTTGGCATTTTTAATATTTTTTAGCATTATTTTAATGTGATTTAGCTATAAAACTTTTAGATCTGGTCACAAACTGTGTCCCATACCTAGCCATTCGTACACTCCACGAACTGGCAGAAGACAAAGTAAGAATTTCCTCTGGCGACACAAGTGTTGGAAACAAAGTATGTAGACGACATTCTGTCTGGAAGCCACAGTCTTCCACAGGCATACGAGTCACTAGCCCAAGTGGCACAAGCGCTCAATACAACAGGGTTTCCGGTAAAAAGATAACGGCGAACTACCTAGACATTTTTAAAGGGCATACCTAAAGAAAATCTATTAGACAGTAATTTCCTTAAATTCGAAAGGGAAGCACAACAAAAACTTCGGGGATACAATGGAATGCGATATCTGACCAGTTTTCATACACTAATGAGTCAATATTCGCATTATCAGCTATAACAAAGAGGCAAATTTTATCCTCGGTAGCAAAACTTTTCGACCCGCAGGATGGCTTTGGACACTATGATATTGCCAACAATTCTAATACAAGAATTGTGGCTAGACGGAACTGACTGGGATGAAGAAGTGAAACCACTTCGTTTAGAAAAGTGGTATCAGTTCGCGGGTAATCTGAATGATATCTCACAGATACAAATCCCACGATGGATAAATTATGCCCCAGAGTACAAAGTCGAATACATGGCTTCTGTGACGCCTCTGAAAAGGCATATTGTGCCACCATTTATGTGCGCACACAATCCGACACTGCGATCACCAGTGACCTACTAGTAGCCAAGGCAAGATGGCTCCACTAAAAACAATAAGTTTGCCACGACTGGAACTATGTGGTGCGCTACTGCTAGCCAAACTAGTATCAGTGGTGCAAACGCATCTAAATATGACAAAATATAAGTTGTATCTCTGGTCTGATTCCGAAATTGTATTAGCCTGGCTAGAAAACCCTCCACATGCATAGAAGACGTATATTTCTAATCGAACGTCTCAAATCCTGACCCAGTGGGATCAGCCACTTGGCACATGCA
>NW_026091151.1:0-10663 GCF_024586455.1 Bactrocera neohumeralis
ATAAGGAAACTGTGGGACAGCATTTCAAACTCCTGCAACCGAAACCATTGGTTTTCGGAAAATGCAAAAGAACAGCTGGTACGACGAGGAGTGCCGTGTCGCAGTGGAGAGAAAAAGAGACTGCCTACCTCGCAACGTTACGATCGACCACAACACGTCCGGTATGGGATAGATACCGAGAGTTGAAGAGGAAGCGAGACGCATTTGCAGACAGAAACAGAAATAGGCCGAAATGCGTGAGTACGAAAAGCTTGATAAGCCGGCCGACAGGGGTAATTCTCGAAAATTCTACGAAAATGCGGCGGCTTACAGAAGGTTTCAAGACCGGAGCATACTCTTGTAGAACCCCAAAAGT
Organism: Bactrocera neohumeralis; assembly: GCF_024586455.1. Taxonomy (NCBI): domain Eukaryota; kingdom Metazoa; phylum Arthropoda; class Insecta; order Diptera; family Tephritidae; genus Bactrocera; species Bactrocera neohumeralis. The sequence continues at coordinate 356 of NW_026091151.1, forward strand.
AATCTAGTCACCGATGCCCAGAGCATACATAAATTATCCCAACGATTGGAATTTAAGCATGCTCTGCCAAATCCCCAAAAGGAGATCCCATAATCTGCGCCAACTACCGTGGGATATGCCTCCTCAACATCGCGTATAAGGTTCTATCGAGCGTATTGTGTGAAGATTAAAGCCCACCGTCAACAAACTGATTGGACCTTATTTGCAACATACAAAAAGGTATTTACACAAAACAAACAACTATCAAGAAATTACCGAAACCTGCTACTAGAACGGTAAATAGCTGGGGCAGATGTAAGAATGCGAGAAGCAAGACGCAAAGCGCAACTCGAGATCATGGCAGAGTTAGAGCGTTGAGAGAGTGTTCTTTTAGTTGTTCTTGTGAAATGCATGATTTTCAGAATATAGCAACAAAATTACCATCTGAGCTTTCAAAGACGTGTACTTTTAAAATAAAGAAATATCAGAAACATTCTGGAACCGCAAGACAGCCTCGGAAACGATGCCGTGAATGTTATAAAACACTATCAGCTCAACGCGGCAAAAGTTATGCTGAAAAAGAACAAAAAGTTACAACGTTCTGCCAATTTTGTGAAAATAAACCACCACTTTGTTCAAAATGTTAAAAAAATCACAATTATTAAAAATATATTTAAAAATTGGTTTGATACCAAATTATTTTTATTTTATTAAAAACAAAAATAGTTCTGAATCAAAGACGTCCTCAGCTTTTTTAATAGGAAAGACACCTATCAGGCACTTCTATACAGCTAATATTTTCCACATAAACAGCTCAAGAATTGCTCTCATGCATTTGTCGCTTTTGAAAAAACAAAAAAAATTTGCAAAAAATAAATACTTTTTACTCAGCAGCAATAAACTTAGGTGAACTTAACAAAGTAATTAACAAAAGAACAAACTGACAAACCTATTATAGATCCACTAGAGTATTCAGATATATTTATTGTACTATTAAACGATACATTTTAACAAGTATATATAAATATCCCATTATTAAACAACAATGTAAAACATCTATTATTACACCATTAAAATATAATCATGGCAAAATTCAACTGAATAATATAATAGCATATTGTGAAAAAATATTCACAAGAATAACAAAATGTAAAAATTATATGAACAAATATATAATATATATAAACAAACTTCAGAAGACAATTGTACAATACCCATATTAAAAAGGACATTTAGCTCAATGTAATACAAAAAGAAGAAAATGATAAACCAATAACTATCATTAAAGATGGAAACATTGTATTACAAGTAGTAGTAGGGAGCCCAAGTGAGGATTTTCAAGTTACTAAAGCGTGTCAGAAAATTTTATGGGGAGAAACATTGCACCTTTTATGTACCCCTACCAAATATGAGCCCTTAATATGGGGTGCGTTGAGATTTCGTCAGATTAGAGAAAAAAAAATCGATCCTTCGCGAAACTCGGCGCATAAAATTAGAGATGGTAAATTAAATACATGAAGACGAGTGTATATTTCAATATTCTGACAGTTTGAGGGTGACTTAAAGAAAAAGCAAGGTGGCAAATTTGTAAAAAAAAAAATCGTCACCTTAAAATACCCGAGCGCGATAGATTTTTTTCATTTTGAAGGTAATTCTGTAATTCTGTCATCTGACACTTTCGATACAGGGTAAAACCGTCGACAAAAGGCTCAAGCGTACTGATATCTGACACTTTCCGTTCCTCATCATAAAGCGTCTGCCGCCATGATGCCATCTCAGCTGATCACCATAGGCGTGGTTGTTGTTATGAGAAAGTTCATCCATTGATCGTCAAATGTGTTTTCTTCACGTATTGGGTAATGTGTAGAAGTTCAGGAGGATGAAACGATTTCGCTTTTGATCGCCACATGGCCTCAAGCAGCTCAGCTCAGTACTTCCGGTCTTTGACCAAGTATCCTCTGGGTAGCCTAAGAACATCCGTTCGAAGGCGAGCTAAAGTGAGAAGGCAAAATATCTCCTACACAGGGTTGTGCGTTGGGTTTGGGACCCGCCACGTAAAAAATCATACCAATGAAAAGAAGCAACAAGCCTCGGATGAGTGACCCCCCTTTTGATGACGACCATGGCAAACGAAATAAGGACTACGATTTGAGGGCATGCACCTGGAATGTCCGGACCCTTAATTGGGAAGGTGCCGCTGCCCAGCTGGTTGATGTCCTCGCGAAAATAAAGGCTGACATCACCGCCGTCCAAGAAATGCGATGGACGGGACAAGGACAGAGACGAGTAGGTCCTTGTGACATTTACTACAGTGGCCATATAAAGGAGCGCAAGTTTGGTGTTGGATTCGTGGTGGGAGAGAGACTCCGTCGCCGAGTACTATCATTCACTCCGGTGAATGAACGTCTAGCCACAATCCGCATCAAAGCGAGGTTCTTCAACATATCGCTGATTTGCGCCCACGCCCCGACGGAAGAGAAGGACGAGGTGACCAAAGATGCCTTCTATGAGCGCTTGGAGCGCGCTTATGAGAGCTGCCCCCGCCACGATGTCAAAATCGTGCTTGGCGACTTTAACGCCAGGGTGGGCAAAGAAGGTATATTTAGCACTACGGTCGGTAAGTTCAGCCTCCACGACGAAACATCCCCAAATGGGTTGAGGCTGATTGACTTCGCCGGGGCCCGAAATATGGTTATCTGTAGTACTAGATTCCAGCATAAGAAGATTCATCAAGCTACCTGGCTGTCTCCGGATCGAAAAACTACCAACCAGATCGATCATGTTGTGATAGACGGAAGACACGTCTCCAGTGTTTTAGATGTGCGTGCGCTCCGAGGTCCTAACATCGACTCGGACCACTATCTTGTTGCAGCCAAGATTCGCACCCGCCTCTGTGCAGCAAAAAACGCACGTCAACAAACACAAGGAAGGTTCGACGTCGAGAAGCTGCAATCACAACAGACAGCCGAACGATTTTCTACTCGGCTTGCACTCCTGCTCTCTGAGAGCACTCGTCAACAACTCGGTATAAGGGAACTGTGGGACGGCATTTCAAACTCCTTACGTACAGCTGCATCCGAAACCATTGGTTTTCGGAAAGTGCAAAAAGAACAACTGGTACGACGAGGAGTGCCGTGTCGCAGCGGAGAGAAAACAGGCTGCCTACCTCGCAACGTTACGATCGACCACAACACGTGCGGGATGGGATAGATACCGAGAGTTGAAGAGGGAAGCGAGACGCATTTGCAGACAGAAAAAGAAAGAGGCTGAAATGCGTGAGTACGAAGAGCTTGATAAGCTGGCCGACAGGGGTAATGCTCGAAAATTCTACGAAAAAATGCGGCGGCTTACAGAAGGTTTCAAGACCGGAGCATACTCTTGTAGAACCCCAAAGGTGATCTAGTGACCGATGCCCAGAGCATACTTAAATTATGGAGGGAACACTTCTCCAGCCTGCTGAATGGCAGAGAATGCACAACGCCAGGAGAAGGCGAACCCGATTCCCCAATCGATGACGATGGAGCAGACGTTCCATTGCCCGACCATGAAGAAGTTCGAATAGCAATTACCCGCCTGAAGAACAACAAAGCGGCGGGGCCGATGGATTGCCGGCCGAGCTATTCAAACACGGCGGCGAAGAACTGATAAGGAGCATGCATCAGCTTCTTTGTAAAATATGGTCGGACGAAAGCATGCCCAACGATTGGAATTTAAGTGTGCTATGCCCAATCCATAAAAAGGAGACCCCACAATCTGCGCCAACTACCGTGGGATTAGCCTCCTCAACATCGCATATAAGGTTCTATCGAGCGTATTGTGTGAAAGATTAAAGCCCACCGTCAACAAACTGATTGGACCTTATCAGTGTGGCTTCAGACCTGGAAAATCAACAACCGACCAGATATTCACCATGCGCCAAATCTTGGAAAAGACCTGTGAAAGGAGAATCGACACACACCACCTCTTCGTCGATTTCAAAGCTGCTTTCGATAGCACGAAAAGGAGCTGCCTTTATGCCGCGATGTCTGAATTTGGTATCCCTGCAAAACTAATACGGCTGTGTAAACTGACGCTGAGCAACACGAAGAGCTCCGTCAGAATCGGGAAGGACCTCTCCGAGCCGTTCGATACCAAACGAGGTTTCAGACAAGTCGATTCCCTATCGTGTGACTTTTTCAACCTGCTTCTGGAGAAAATAGTTCGAGCTGCAGAACTAAATAGAGAAGGTACCATCTTCTATAAGAGTGTACAGCTACTGGCGTATGCCGATGATATTGATATCATTGGCCTCAACACCCGCGCCGTTAGTTCTGCTTTCTCCAGGCTGGACAAGGAAGCACAGAAAATGGGTCTGGCAGTGAACGAGGGCAAGACGAAATATCTCCTGTCATCAAACAAACAGTCGTCGCACTCGCGACTTGGCTCTCACGTCACTGTTGACAGTCATAACTTTGAAGTTGTAGATAATTTCGTCTATTTAGGAACCAGTATTAACACCACCAACAATGTCAGCCTGGAAATCAACGCAGGATTGCTCTTGCCAACAGGTGCTACTTCGGACTGAGTAGGCAATTGAAAAGTAAAGTCCTCTCTCGACGAACAAAAACCAAACTCTATAAGTCGCTCATAATTCCCGTCCTGCTCTCCGTTGGAAAGGCCAGGTGGAGAAGGACCTGGATACGCTTGGAATATCCAAATGGCGCCACGTAGCGAAAAGAAGAAACGACGGGCGCGCTGTTGTTAACTCGGCTATAATCGCGTAAGCGGTGTCTGCCAATTAAGAAGAAGAAGAAGCGTATGAAATATATATATATACACTGTTTTTATTACATCCTGTAACAAAAACAAGAACCAAACAGAATTCTTCCCACTTTTAAATCGTCGTCAAGTTAACGATATCCTCTATATAATTGAATTATCTTTTACAGAAGACTCTGACATCAAGTTCATCGCCCTGCATAAAAAATCTGACGCGCTCAGTATCTCAAGGTCCGTTTTTACAAGTTTTAAAATCAGTCATGACTTTTTGGTCACGTCTTGTAAGAAATTTAAATGGCATACTTTTAGAAGTTCATTAACATTCGTTTGAAAAATTTGACACTTGAATTTTTTAACCTCTCTTACGGCCCTCCTCCTTGAATTGATTGTCAGATTAATATATATCGACTATCAAAAAAATACAATGCGTATATATATAAATAAATGACTGACGCGCTTGGTATTTTATGTGACTTTTTTTTTTACATTTTTGAAAATAATCACCCGCTCTTCCCCCCACTAAAATGGAAAACTTGACCTAGACTTTCTTTTTTAAGCGTAGTAAGTCCCCTACTATAGAGGGTAATAACAAACTATGTAGAAGAAAGAATAAAACTTCTAGAAATATTAAACAGAACTCATGTTACAAATTTAGCAATATACAGAAATTACATAAACTAACTATACCATTAGAAGAACATCCTTTGTCAAGTACATTATCTGCAATAACAATCCATGTATCTATATACTTATATTCGGACATTTAATATATAACACTGTGGAACATTTTTGGGAAATTCAAGTTAGGGTGATGGTACTAGGTCAGTATAGTAAAATCCTCAAAGGGTTTGGCGTTCGTATGTGTCAGTTTTTTTACCTTAGTACAGTTTTCACCATGTCCCCCTTTTGTCTCACTACAGTTTGGGGGTATGGGGCCGGGGGTCATCAAACTAAATTTATGAATTAGTTCACGCCTGGGGCTTTCAGGAAAGTCCTCAATCTCTCGTCTATCCCCACCAGGGGCGTGGCGATGACGTTTACAAAAAATGTAACAATTTAAGAAAATTTACATTTTGTCTTAACTTTTAAAACGCTCTAGCGGCTAAAGTATTTGACCTAGGTAGGTCAAATAAATTGCGCCGGTTAGGTAATTTGAAGACCTTTCCGAAAATGTATGATTTCGACCCAAACAAGCGAAAAACATCAAGATAAGAAAAAAATTTAAAAGGTCATAAAAAAACCTTACACATTCGAACGCCAAACTCTTTGAGTGTTTTACTATACTGACCTAGTACCATCACCTTTGATTTGGAATTTCTCACCCCCAGATTAGCTGTTGTACTGTGTAACTGCCATTCAGCGATAATGAAACATAGAAACCATAGGCGACAGCACGAACTCAAAAAATATGAACAATATTGCGAGAAAAATGGAATGGAACATTTAATAAAAAAATACTGCAGCATAAAGGAGGAGCTTTACTTTGTGACGCATGGAAAACTAAAGAATTTTCTTGAATATGTTTTAAGAAAGTCCGCAATTGAATATTTCAAACGTCTTTGAACGTAATAAGGTATATTTTCAGCTATATTTTCAGATTTTTTTTTTACAAAAATGTTGAAAAATAACGGAGTTATGTGATGTCTTCGGCGGTGCAAAAAAAAGTGCCTCAACTGCTGGCATGATTCCGGCCGAAAAAAGAGTATCTGAAACAAAAAAATTTTAGAAATTTTAGAAATACAATGACCTACGATCTTTGAAAAATATCAAAAATTAACAAAATGGCGTAATTTTGAAAATAAAAATCGTTTTTTTTTAGGTAGAAAATGGTCGTTTTTGTAATGCCAAGTTGACAATTTTCAACCAATCAAAAAGATCACTCAGAACATTGTATAGTAAATATAGTATATTCTAAAATTCTCAGCTTTAATTTGAGGTCGATCCGTCAATTTCTCGTTGAGTTATGACGCCAGCAATTTTGAAAAATGTCGTTTCGAGAAAAACGCGTTTAAAGTTTCACTTATATATGTAAGTACATATGTTTGCACCTCCGAGCGGTCGCTCTTTAGAACGCTGTCATCCAAAAACTATTCAATATACGACCTTCCCGATTTCACAGGATATTTATGGAAATATAAGCTATCGAAAAAAGCAAATAAAAAAATTTATTTTGAAAGCGTCACTGGTATAGCCCCTTAAGACCACAACCGGGTTATACAACGCAGTACTTTTCCGTTGCATCTAAGTCATACAACCAGTAGTTCAACCCAGTAGTTTTGCATTGCAGGAACTACAAAACTGAGGTCGAATCGTTACATCCGTGAACTCATCTTGTCAGGTAAAAGTCTGTATTTCGTATTATGACATACGCAAACTACCAATCGTAATAGACAAATTTATGAAAATGTTAAATATTTTTAAATTTTGTATAATTTTAGTAATAAAGAGAACATAAACAAAAGAAACAATAGAATGGAATATCTCATTAAAAATTTTAAAAAAAAAATATTTATATAAACAAAATTTTTGTACTTTAGTTGACAATAAAAAATATAATTATTTACATTGTTAAGGACATATACTTTTTGAATTAAATTTATTAAAAAATACTTTATTTGGTATGCTATCGTTTGGTCGATTGCGGTGAAGGCGGTTTGCTACCCCATTTCTTGTGTCTGATAAGAATCGTAAATTTTATGCACATGTTATGTAACTCACAAACGTTAGCAAATCTTCCACTTTTGTGGGGTGATACCTTCCTCTCTTGCCATATCCTAAAATTTTTCACCGTCTTTTAAAAGATTCTATGCTTTGTTCGATACATCTACAAAGAAAATTTTGTTACTGAGGATTCATAATTTGTTTTTTTGTTTTATACCTACGCTATTGCTACGATATCAGGTATCTCGAGCTATTTTTATCCCCATCACTTTCCCTAGAGCTCAAATAAAATAACAAAAGTGGATCCATTTTGATATTTAATTAGATTTGTTAGTTTAATGAAAATTTCGCAGCAGATTTGACTGTTCCACATCTATTGTGACCTAAAATACGATCCAAAGCAATGTGGAATTTAAAAACTATTGTGAATTGAAAATACTTTACGATACGTTTGCTATCATTTGTCATAATGTCAATCACCGCATACGATTGACGTATCATGTAATTTTCTTTCGTATGTTTGTCGATTCGTGCACGGATGTAACGATTCGACCCTGCAAAAACAGATCATTACAGACAAACTTCACTATAAATAGAAGTCACAACGTACGCTAGGTCGTCTTTTTTACACTAATCGTTAGTCGCGGATAGCTAATGTTAAAGAACAGCCTCTCTGGAGCCCTAAAAATATATATTTTGGGTAACTTATTGAAAAAGCAAAGTTTAATTCTCTCTCAGTTTTATTAATGCAAAATTTAAAGTTGAAAGCAAGTGTGGTTGTGGTCTGATTTAACTCACATTCAGATTGTAACATAGGAATATCCAATGAAACATTCAGCCGTTAGGTGAACAAAAGTATTAGGCTCTTTAGACACATGTTACAAAGGTATAAACAGAAAATATTGTCTAATGATCTATAAATTATTGAAAAAATGGTTGGAATTAAAAAATATCAGTTTTGTTAGTTTTGGCAAGCTAAAATTCGATTTTGACCAAAACAAAGCTAATAGGTCATTGTATGAAGAACTATATACGGACATCCATAATTTTTAGTATGATAGGTCAATTTGTGTTAATTTGTGTAAACACTGCAACAAATTTTGGAAACACACGTGTGAGGATAAACTGATAAAACTGAGCGGCTACATGTTAAAAAGCTCTAACTGTTTAGTATGTTCTTTTAAAAAGTATAACCTATCGAAAATATGAAAACCGTTTATTATGTAGTTACTTCTTATCCAGACCAGACCCTGACACTCTCAACATACTCGGGTGCAATATATGTAGGTCCAGTATGCACAGGTGCACGGATTTGTACGTATTGCCAAAGTTTTTCCTTATGTGTAACAGCACAAAAACAAACACATATGCAGAGCCCTTACTGGGAGTTAGGGAATTTAATCAATTTTGCCGCAGGTAGTATTATTATTTAGAGGAAAAAATGCCAATTAATTTCGTGAAGATAATGATAGATGCTTTCGGTAAAATAATATAGAGAGATATTTGACACTTCGTTTCTGATACTCTGCTGGTGGGTGCCATCTCGAACAGCAATTTTAAATGTTACTCGATATCTACGTCCGTTACGAAGGTTTAGTCGTCACTTTAAATACCAAATTCAGAGTAAATTATCCAATAGATCTTGAGAGAAAGTTTAACAAGTGGATCAAAAACTTCTATTGACGACTTTTTAAAGCAATTATCTCCAAAAAATGAGTAGTGCTTTCAGTTGCCATCCTGGGTACTTTGAATGTCCTAGATTAGCTATTAGAATTTTGGCTGAACTCAGGGGTGGTGGTTGCGGCATGCTACCACTTGAGTATGATGAAGTGACGTCTATAAGGAATGCTTAACAGGCTAATATCGCAAATTGTTAAATCGTTTAAACCCTCGCAAGGCCTCATAATCCATAGATAAGAAAGGCCAAGAAGAGTTCATAGAAAAGAATAGAGCAACTGAAGCAGGCATTTCTGTTTGAATTGCTAAGACTGGGATATATTCACCCTGTGGCATGATTCCAGGAGCCTGAAGGCGAGTCAGAGTTATGTTCTTCCCGAAGGCTGGTAAGAGATCTCATGGCACAGCTTTAGTGCATCAGCCTTAACTTTCTTACTGAAAACTTTTGAGAGACTGATGGACTGGCACAAAAGAGGTCGCACTCCGAAGGAACATTAACAAGAGAGTGTTATGCTTTTAGTAGGTCAGTAGATGCTGATCTGCATACTATTGTGTCATGGCTTGAGGAACCCCAAGGCTTAGAGAGTACGCTGAGAGTACAAGGATTCCCTATTGTCTTATTGGAGCAGTTATAACAGCTTCGGAGGGTTTTGGCGTTGAATCGAACCTCACTCAACATTATTTTCAGTTTTCTGTGCTATAGAGTTATTCTAACAGAATGGGGTAGCATCTGTGTTTCGAGAATCTTGAGTGGGGCACACCACAAGGTGAAGGTTTTCTTCTTCTATGGATCGTTGTTATCAACGACCTGCTGAAAAAACTACGGGGTGATTGCCCTGCAGACGATGTAGCACTCATGGTCATTTGAAGTGGTTTGAGTACCTACACGACTTGACGGAAGGGTACCTCAGCATTGTTACAAATTAGGTGGCCGAGAGTGGCCTCACCATTATTCCAAATAAAATCCAAACTCAAGTCCAGAGGTTATCTGCTCACATACCTTCAAAGAGCTGTGGTGAGAAATAGCTGCAGGAAAGGCGTAGAGAGCTTCTTTAACGTTCGCGTTCATTTGAATTTAGCGGGTGGTTTCAGATAATCACTTAATTTTTCCATACAAAATTGAAAAAGGAATTACCGCTTTTTTTTACAGTTAACTTTTTTAAATAGTCTGAACAAATTAGAATTCCCCCATTCCCCAATTCACCCTTTTAATTTTCAAAAAGCATTTTTATT
>NW_026091152.1:0-10040 GCF_024586455.1 Bactrocera neohumeralis
TAGATTTAATTTATTTACAAATGTGGAAAATGAGGTTCAAGTTATCTGTAGTTCGATTTTTTAATGTAAAACAATATTGCGGAACTATTAACACTAGTTGATCTTAAGTTAAGCCAATGTGCGGACTATGCTAATATACGAGTATCGAAAAGGCGCGGATCACAGCGACGGTGTATACGCCTCGTTTGCAGATCAAAAGAGACTGAAGAAAGACTTGTAAGTTGATCCCCTTTTCACCAGTGTGGTATGTGTTTGCGTGTGTGGATGTCCTCTCGCGAGTTAATTTTTACATAAGTAAAAATGAGTCAAAAGAATATATTTTGAGCTGCACCGAAATGTGTACTCTTTATTTATACTCTTAAGACTAACTTATTACATGGTTCTTACTTCTATTTATACTAACTAATATGTTTACTTATTACTAGTTGATAGTTTGTTAAGATACAGATTATATTATTTGTTTAGGTTTGTTTATATATATATTGCTTGCTTAGATACAATTGCTTTGTTCTAAGATAAGGTTGTGGTATTCAAACTCAATGTTGTTTTGATACTTGTTTGTTTAGGATTATTTGTTGTAGTGACAGTGCACTTCAATTGTTCTAACTCAAGGTTGTTTCTACATTCTGTTTACTGAAACAAAAGGTTGTTTTGATGTTTGTTACTATTATAAGGAATACATTCCTTAACTCTCCCCTCTGTTAAAATGAAATGTCCTCATTTCAAAACATCTAGGCTTGATGTCGGCTTATAATAATTAATTATTTTATGTGTTTGATTAATTTTTTGAGTTTACCTTTTTATATTATATTATATAGTAAATAATTATTTTTGCATGTTTCTTATAATGCTTTCCTTTCTCTTATAATTTAGTGTTTAATTAGTTTAATAATTTTCTAAAATATAACAACCATTTTCCTTTTTGGGTTGCCTTGTTTTCGGTGCCTTTTTTTTGGAATTATTGGCTGTGTTTGTGAAAATTTTCACTTTTCGTATATGTGTGAAAATTTTTTTATGTTTATAATTAATATCTTTCTATATTATATACTTAATTATTTTTTCGTGTTTCAAATGATGTCTTCTTTTAGTTCGTTTTGAATTAGCGTTAATTTTCCAGAACTCAACAACCATTTTCCTTTTTGGCTTGCCTTGTTTTCGGTGCCTTTTTTGGGTAATTGGTGTTGCTTATGGAAATTTTCACTTTTCGATTGAGGATAAATTTGTATAAATTCCTCTTGTTGCTTGTTTATAATTACCATCAATGCAGTTACTTGTGCTTGGAGTTGGACCATCTTTGCTTCTTCCTAACTGATAATTAACTGTCCAATGTTTCAGGATTTTTCAGGACTCAACGTTATCCGCTTTTTCAGAGTCTATTGCGAATCTTGGTGAAAGTATTATCCATTATTTCAGGGCCTATACTTTTTTACCTTGTTCCACTTTTTCAGGAATTGTCGCTGTCCGCTCTTCCAGGGCCTGTTGTGAATCTTGCTGAATTCGCCGCTGTCCGTTTTTTCGGGATCTGCTTTTGATTCGTTCTGGAAGTATTGTCCGCTGTTACAGGACTTCTACTTATATCCATTGCCATTTGTTTCTGCACTTTTTTCAGGCATTTAGTGCTGGAAGTCCCACTTCCTGTGGAATTTTTTGATTTATTCCTTTCGGAATAAAATCTGGCTTTTTGTATAGCAAATAAATTTGCTATCCCGGTTGAGCCCCCAGTTAATTTTTACCATAAGTAAAAATGAGTCAAAAGAATATATTTTGAGCTGCACCGAAATGTGTACTCTTTATTTATACTCTTAAGACTAACTTATTACATGGTTCTTACTTCTATTTATACTAACTAATATGTTTACTTATTACTAGTTGATAGTTTGTTAAGATACAGATTATATTATTTGTTTAGGTTTGTTTATATATATATTGCTTGCTTAGATACAATTGCTTTGTTCTAAGATAAGGTTGTGGTATTCAAACTCAATGTTGTTTTGATACTTGTTTGTTTAGGATTATTTGTTGTAGTGACAGTGCACTTCAATTGTTCTAACTCAAGGTTGTTTCTGCATTCTGTTTACTGAAACAAAAGGTTGTTTTGATGTTTGTTACTATTATAAGGAATACATTCCTTAACTCGCGTGTGGGTGGTGTTGATGTGTGGGTCGTGTGGAATGTAGCTTCGGTGTGTGTGGTGTATTGATGGTGGTGGTGTAGTCGTGTAGTGGCATTAGAGGGGGGCGGCTTATCTCATTTAGCCATCCCGGCCCCCCTAGGCGAATATTCAGCCTAGCAATCTTTGCAGTTGCTGGAGTGTGGCCACTACGTTGCTGAGTCCAGTATCGGGGCGATGCTGTGGCGCTTTTGGACGACGCCTGGTTGGTGCAACGTGGTGCGAACGCCATTGATGGGGCGCAGGCCGGGCTGCAGTAGTTCGGCGTCGCACCGTCCGGTCTCCTCACGTTGATCTACCCGTGCTTGGGGCAGCTGGCCGACCTACATCGCGTCGTGGGGTCCTGTGCAGCAGCGTATGATGTGGTCTGCCACACGTGTGGCATAGGTCGGCAGAAGCACACTCCTGCGTCCCATGCGTGTGCGACAGGCAGTTGAGGCAGTGCTCATGTGCTTGTGCCACACGCTGTCGTTGTGTCGGCGTTAGCTCCTTAAAGAGCCCACAATGTTGTAGTCGATGTTTCCGGCGACATAGCGGGCATCGGATGCGACGCGGCTCGACTTGAGCGGATGGCGTTGATGGGGCTGCTCGTGAGCCACTACCAGAAGCGGCAGGCGATACAGTCGCATTGGTTGGGCGAAGTGGAGGAGTAGGCCCAGTACGTGCCCCGTTGGTTGCCGACCGAACAGCTGGTGTTGGGATTGTAGGCATGTCCACGTCCATCCTGATCTCTGTAAGAAACTGTATTTGAATATACATGGTAGTATATAAATAGAATGTGTGATTGTGCCACGTTATGTGGCATAACTGGGTCGTCGTATTGACAGACCATTTTTTTGTAATTTTTATTGTTATTGTTAACGGTTGGTTGCGGGTTGCGATTTTATTGATTTATTTTCATTTGTGTTACGGCATTATGTTCGGATTGTTTAGTATCGGATTTTCGTTATTATCCGCGGTTGGTAGAAAGCATAATTTAACCAGCGGTCTGGTGAGTATTCCGCTTTGAGTACGGAGATCAACGACGCGGATGTGGCCGTCTGAGCCATAATGGAGCTTTTCTATACGGCCAAGTCGCCACTCGGTAGGTGGGAGACAATCGTCGTTAATAAGTACACAATCTCCAAGCTTTGGGGCATTTTCTGATGTTTTCCATCGATACCTCTTGTGGAGGTCCTTTAAATAGTCTTCTTTCCATCTGCGACTGAAATTATGATGGAGAATTTTAATTCTTTCCCATCGATTTAATAAGGATAGCGACTCCACGCCTGGCTCAGGTGTGGCCAGAATGGGTGCTCCTTTGAGAAAGTGCCCTGGTGTTAGGGCTGTGAGATCTGAGGGATCTTGCGAGAGCGTTGTTAGTGGCCGTGAATTGAGAACGGCTTCAATGCGAATTAATAGAGTTGTAAATTCTTCGTAATTAAATTTATAGTTTCCAGCTACCTTTTTTAAGTGGGATTTGAAGCTTTTTACAGCTGATTCCCATAAACCACCCATATGAGGAGCTCTTGGGGGGATGAATTGCCAATTAATGCCTTGGGGGGCGTACTTTTGTACAATATCAGGGGAGACTTGTTTAATAAAGTCCACAAACTGTTTTTCTGTGGCTCTTTGAGCTCCGATAAAGGTTTTTCCATTGTCGCTCATAAGTTTGGACGGAAAACCGCGTCGTCCGACGAAGCGAGCAAATGCCGCGAGAAAAGCCTCTTTTGTCAGATTAGTACATAGCTCGAGGTGCACTGCTTTTGTCGTAAAACAGACAAAGACAGCCACGTAGCCTTTCATTAGGGTAGGAGATCTTAGCATGGACGCCTTTATCTGAAAAGGCCCAGCAAAATCAACACCTGTGATAGTGAAAGGCAGAGCGAAGTTGCAGCGTTCCGGTGGAAGTGCTGCCATAATCTGCGTCCTCATCTTCTGTTTATGCATAGTGCAGATCTTGCACATGAAAATGCACTTTTTTATTTGAGGCTTAAGCCGGGGAATATAGAACTCTTGGCGGATTATATATTGCATTAGGCGATGTTCCGCGTGCAACATTAGTATATGTACATACTTGAGTAGCAATGTTGCAAGTCGAGACTTCTCTGGTATTATTAGAGGATGGCGTTCGTTATATGTCAGGCTTGAGTTAGCAAGCCGACCATTAGCACGAAGCAGACCTTTCTTATCCAGAAATGGATTTAGTACTAAGAGTGAGCTCTTTTTGTTAATCGGCTTCGATTCTCTTAGTAGTGAAATCTCGCAGCTGAAGTGGCGCGACTGAGTATAAGTGATAAGAGCGACCTTTGCCTTTTCTAGGTCTAGGTGCGTCAATGTATCGCCTTGGGGATATACTGTGCGTATTCCCTTAATTCTAAGTTTGAGTCGCTCTATGAAGTTGAGCACGTAAGCGATTACCCTGAGGGCTCGAGGGTATGATGAAAATCGCTCAAGGATGTCAGTATCATCCAATGTCGTGTGAAAGGAGTCGATTTTTCGACTTTCGGGGGCAATTATATTGCGTATGGGCGATCGTGGCCAAGAATCGGGGGATTCTATTAACCATCGAGGGCCATTCCACCAAAGAGTGGTGGTTGCAAGGTGCAGAGGCTTACACCCCCTTGTACCTAGGTCGGCAGGATTGTCAGCACTGGCCACGTGTCGCCAAGTGGCTGATCCCACTAGGTCAAGGATTTGAGACGTTCGATTGGAAATATACGTCTTCCATGCATGTGGAGGTTTTTCTAACCAGGCTAATACAATTTCGGAATCAGACCAGAGATACAATTTATATTTGGTCATATTTAGATGCGTTTGCACCATGGATACTAGTTTGGCTAGTAGTAGCGCACCACATAGTTCCAGTCGTGGCAGACTTATTGTTTTTAGCGGAGCCACCTTTGCTTTGGCTACCAGTAGGTGACTGGTGGTCGCTGTGTCAGATTGTGTGCGCACATAGATGGCGGCACAATATGCCTTTTCAGAGGCATCACAGAAGCCATGTAGTTCGACTTTGTGCTCTGGGGCATAATTTATCCATCGTGGGATTTGTATCTGTGAGATATCATTCAGATTACCCGCGAACTGGGACCACTTTTCTAAACGAAGTGGTTTCACTTGTTCATCCCAGTCAGTTCCGTCTAGCCACAACTCTTGTATTAGAATTTTTGCTTGTATCATTATTGGCGAAAGCCATCCTGCGGGGTCGAAAAGTTTTGCCACCGAGGATAAAATTTGCCTCTTTGTTATAGCTGATAGTGCGGATATTGACTCATTAGTGTATGAAAACTGGTCAGATATCGCATTCCATTGTATCCCCAAAGTTTTTGTTGTGCTTTCCTTTTCGAATTTAAGGAAATTAGTGTCTAAAAGATTTTCTTCAGGTATGTCTTTTAAAATATTAGGGTGGTTCGCCGTTATCTTTTTCAACGGAAACCCTGCTGTATTGAGCGCTTGCGTCACTTGTGCTAGTGACTCGTATGCCTGTGGAAGATTGTGGCTTCCAGACAGAATGTCGTCTACATACGTTTGTGTCTTCAACACTTGTGTTGCCAGAGGAAACTCTGACTTTGTGTCTTCTGCCAGTTCGTGGAGTGTACGAATGGCGAGGTATGGGGCACAGTTTACGCCAAAGGTAACTGTTTTTAATTTAAAGTCGCGTAGTGGACTATTGGGAGATTTTCGGAAAATAATTCGCTGAAAATCTTGATCATCATCATGTACGACTATTTGTCGATACATTTTCTCAACATCCCCATTGAAAACGTATTTGTATATACGCCAATTTAGTATATTTATGAGGAGCATTAAATCTGGCTGAAGCGTGGGTCCCGTAAATAAAATGTCATTTAGGGAATTCCCCGAACTTGATGATTTTGATGCATTAAAGACAACTCTTACCTTTGTGGTTTTTTTGTCTGGCTTTATTACTGCATGATGTGGCAGGTAAAAGGAATTATATTTACTTTTTATAATTTTTTCGCCAGGGCTGACTTCCTCCATGTGATTTAAATGGAGGTATTCTTCTAAAACCCTATCGTATTCTGGTTTTAGCTCGCCTTTTTTAAGTAGGTTTTTTTCCATACTTAAAAACTGTTGGATAGCAGAGGTACGAGAATGACCTAAGGCGAGTGTGTGGGGAAATTCTGGCTTTAGTGGTAGTCGTACGACGTACCGGCCATTATCTAATCGAGTAGTTGTGGATTTGTAAAAATCCTCACAATATCGATCTTCTGGGGTTGTGATTGATATGGGGGGAAGTTCTTCTAACTCCCAAAATTTCTTCAGTTGAGTATTGAGGTACTCGTTTGAGATTTCCTCAACTTGAGTTGTCATTGTTGTGACTGGTTCCGCAACTAGTCCGCTTAGGACCCATCCGAAAATGGTATTTTGCGCCAGAAGTGTTTTTGTAATTTTCTCAACACCTTCGAGAATAATTTGAGGTATGAGATCGCTGCCTAATAGAATATCTATTTGAGCGGGAGTGTTGCAGTTGGGGTCTGCTAACTTAAGGTGTGAAACCTTTTGCCAATGCTTGCTATTTATATGATAGCTTGGAAGCATGTTTGTTAGTTGCGGTAAGACAATAGCTTCTGCTTGAATGCGCTTATCCGCTTGGGGGGAAATAAGGGTAATGGGACAGATTTTGTTTGAGTTTTGTACTACTCTTCCGCCCATTCCCGTAATTTCAAAATGAGCTAGTTTTGTTGGCAGTTGTAGCCTACTTTGTGCCCTTTCGGTGCTCGATGGAGACCACTTCTTCTTCTTCTTAATTGGCGTAGAAACCGCTTAAGCGATTATAGCCGAGTTAACAACAGCGCGCCAGTCGTTTCTTCTTCTCGCTACGTGGCGCCAATTGGATATTCCAAGCGAAGCCAGGTCCTTCTCCACTTGGTCCTTCCAACGGAGTGGAGGTCTTCCTCTTCGTCTGCTTCCCCCGGCGGGTACTGCGTCGAATATTTTCAGAGCTGGAGTGTTTTCGTCCATCCGGACAACATGACCTAGCCAGCGTAGCCGCTGTCTTTTAATTCGCTGAACTATGTCGATGTCGTCGTATATCTCGTACAGCTCATCGTTCCATCGAATGCGGTATTCGCCGTGGCTAACGCGCAAAGGACCATAAATCTTTCGCAGAACTTTTCTCTCGAAAACTCGCAACGTCGACTCATCCGTTGTTGACATCGTCCAAGACTCTGCACCATACAGCAGGACGGGAATTATGAGTGACTTATAGAGTTTGGTTTTTGTTTGTCGAGAGAGGACTTTGCTTCTCAATTGCCTACTCAGTCCGAAGTAGCACCTGTTGGCAAGAGTTATCCTGCGTTGGATTTCTAGGCTGACATTGTTGGTGGTGTTTACGCTGGTTCCAAGATAGACGAAATTATCTACGACTTCAAAGTTATGACTGTCAACAGTGACGTGAGTGCCAAGTCGCGAATGCGACGACTGTTTGTTTGATGACAGGAGATACTTCGTCTTGCCCTCGTTCACTGCCAGACCCATTTTCTGTGCTTCCTTGTCCAGCCTGGAGAAAGCAGAACTAACGGCGCGGGTGTTGAGGCCGATGATATCGATATCATCGGCATACGCCAACAGCTGTACACTCTTATAGAAGATGGTACCTTCTCTATTTAGTTCTGCGGCTCGAACTATTTTCTCCAAAAGCAGGTTGAAAAAGTCGCACGATAGGGAATCGCCTTGTCTGAAACCTCGTTTGGTATCGAACGGCTCGGAGAGGTCCTTCCCGATCCTGACTGAGCTTTTGGTGTTACTCAACGTCAGTTTTATTAGTTTTGCGGGGATCAAATTCAGACATCGCGGCATAAACTTTTCGTGCTGTCGAAAGCAGCTTTGAAATCGACGAAGAGGTGGTGTGTGTCGATTCTCCTTTCACGGGTCTTTTCCAAGTTGGCGCATGGTGAATATCTGGTTGGTTGTTGATCTACTACCATCTCTATAAGAGGTCAATCAGTTTGCTGGACGGTGGGCTTGATAGTGATATCATCAATACCTTGAACCTTATATGCGATGTTTAATTTAGTTCTGACCATTTTTGAATTCCAATCGTTACCCTTTCTGCAATTTCGTATTGAGTAGTTCTTAGGAGCCCGGCCGGCAATCCGTCGCCCCGCCGCTTTGGCTCTCATGTCACTGTTGACAGTCGTGGTGGGCACTTTCTTCGTCGATTGGGAACCAGTATTAACCTTCTCCTGGTGTTGTGCGTTCACTGCCATTCAGCCTGAGAAGTCAACGTTTTTCTGGTAACAGATGTGCATATATTCACCAGAATGGGGTCCCATTTCAGCTCCTTTTCTTCTGTAAAGTCCTGTGGGAATATTCTCATAACGTTGTCCGCTAGAACCGACAAGCAATTTGAAACAGTGGATTGCGAGTTTTAAAGTTCTTCAAGATTTGTTTTTTGGCCACGATGAATATCGCATTTGATGGAAATTCATTAATATTGTGACTTGTTTGTCGACTAATATTCTTTCGTTTTCGTAAAAACGAGCTTTTGGAGCTCGATCCGGAGACAGCATAATTGAAATTTTCGTGGAATTAGTAGAGCGAACTGTTTGGCGGAATACCCCTGCTTGACCTTTTGTTTTGTATCGCGTTAAAGGTGAAAGATTTTTTGTGCATCGGCGCGCTCCAGATAATTTAGGATGGTTTATGTAATGACGTTTTCGCTGTGTTAACATGTCCCGGAAGGTCTACGGCAATTAAGAATTTTGTTCATCCGCAGCTCACCATGAAAAATTTCAGTGTCATGATTATGTCGTTTATGGCAATAAACGCAATTAAATTGCTTTCACTTGAGGTGGATGCCGACTCGCCTCTTGGCTTTGCACTTGTGGCAGCTCTACTCTCGGTATGAAATTTTCGTCATTAGGTGCGAATTGCTTTGAAAAACTAATTAATCTCAATTGATCGGAGATTATAGCTCATTTTTTTCCTTTCGTACTGGTTAAGTTCAGTGTTGCACGTATTTGGATGTATGCTCCCGAAGTAACGATTTTTCTGGTAATGCGGAGTTTTCAGAATGGGGTCCCAATCTGTGGGAATATTCTGTCAGATTCTACAATTTGAAACAGTGGATTGAAGTTTTATACTTGTTTCAGCATTTGTGACTTGTGTCCAGAAATTGCTTAAATTTTCTTTTTTGAAATTTTCTAATAGCCTGTTTCAATACCTTGACCTTGAATCGGTACGTACATTAGGTGAAGGTGAACACCGAGTGCAGTATCATGAAAATTAGTGTCACAGGTGGGCATCTCAACTCGCCTCTTGGCTTTGCACTCAGCATATGCAAATTTAGTCAATGATGAAATATCGTTTTCAGCAGTGTTCGTATTTGGAGTATGCTGAAGATTTTGAAGTTTTGCAAGTGTCCTGATTCGTCAGATTTGAGCGTGTAGCATCAGAGACGTGTCCAGAAATTGCTTAGATTTTCTTTGATTTCTAATCAGAACTGATTGAAACCGGAGCGCAGCAAATTATCTGAATCGGTGAAAAAACCAGTTTTTTGTCACAATTTTATATGAAATATCTTTCAGCTTTTTTTTGTTTTAGCACCTTGCTTTGAGCGTGTAGCATTAGGTGATGGGCTCTTTTCTTCTGAAATCATTTTTTGTACTTTTAAATATTGTGTTGATTTAGATTCCTTAGAATCCGTTCATTTTAGATAATGTGATAATATGAAATATATATATGAGAAAAGAAAAATTCTCTCAGTGTACTTTTGATAACAATAAGTACGCGTGAAATCTTTAAGATAAAAGTTTTCTTTTTTGTTGTATACGCAATGTATCAAATAACGAACGCGTATTTCGTTTTACTTATTCCCGGTACTTATCTATTTAGCTACTAGTTTGCTCTTGTTTTTGTTTTT
>NW_026091153.1:0-14871 GCF_024586455.1 Bactrocera neohumeralis
TAATTAGCTTTATTCATCTTATCGAATCTTATATTCAGGAAAAAAGTCAATTTTCTTGTATATACACATTTAGCAGTCGGTGTTGAGTTGCTTCAAATCATTAACATCAAATATTTAAGTTAATTAGCCTTCTTCATCTTATCGAAGTTGACACAAAGCCATAACGGCAGTGCATTTGGAAGAATTCGAGAATCTTATATTCAGGTATAAAGTCGATTTTCTTGTATATACACATTCAGCAGTCGGAATTGAGTTGCTTCAAATCATTAACATCAAATATTTAAGTTAATTAGCCTTCTTCATCTTATCGAAGTTGACGTAAGGCCATAGCGGCAGTGCATTTGGAAGAATTCGACAATCTTATATTCAGGAAAAAAGTCGATTTTCTTGTATATACACATTCAGCAGTCGGAATTGAGTTGCTTCAAATCATTAACATCAAATATTAAAGTTAATTAGCCTTCTTCATCTTATCCAAGTTGACATAAAGCCATAACGGCAGTGCATTTGGAAGAATTCGACAATCTTATATTCAGGTATAAAGACGATTTTCTTGTATATACACATTTAGCAGTCGGTATTGAGTTGCTTCAAATCATTAACATCAAATATTAAAGTTAATTAGCCTTCTTCATCTTATCGAAGTTGACATAAAGCCATAACGGCAGTGCATTTGGAAGAATTCGACAATCTTATATTCAGGTATAAAGTCGATTTTCTTGTATATACACATTCAGCAGTCGGAATTGAGTTGCTTCAAATCATTAACATCAAATATTTAAGTTAATTAGCCTTCTTCATCTTATCGAAGTTGACATAAGGCCATAACGGCAGTGCATTTGGAAGAATTCGACAATCTTATATTCAGGTATAAAGTCGATTTTCTTGTATATACACATTTAGCAGTCGGAATTGAGTTGCTTCAAATCATTAACATCAAATATTTAAGTTAATTAGCCTTATTCATCTTATCGAAGTTGACATAAAGCCATAACGGCAGTGCATTTGGAAGAATTCGACAATCTTATATTCAGGAATAAAGTCGATTTTCTTGTATATACACATTTAGCAGTCGGTGTTGAGTTGCTTCAAATCATTAACATCAAATATTTAAGTTAATTAACCTTCTTCATCTTATCGAAGTTGACATAAAGCCATAACGGCAGTGCATTTGGAAGAATTCGACAATCTTATATTCAGGTATAAAGTCGATTTTCTTGTATATACACATTTAGCAGTCGGTATTGAGTTGCTTCAAATCATTAACATCAAATATTTAAGTTAATTAGCCTTCTTCATCTTATCGAAGTTGACATAAAGCCATAACGGCAGTGCATTTGAAAGAATTCGACAATCTTATATTCCGGTACAAAGTCGATTTTCTTGTATATAAACATTTAGCAGTCGGTGTTGAGTTGCTTCAAATCATTAACATCAAATATTTAAGTTAATTAGCCTTCTTCATCTTATCGAAGTTGACATAAAGCCATAACGGCAGTGCATTTGGAAGAATTCGACAATCTTATATTCAGGTATAAAGTCGATTTTCTTGTATATACACATTTAGCAGTCGGAATTGAGTTGCTTCAAATCATTAACATCAAATATTTAAGTTAATTAGCCTTCTTCATCTTATCGAAGTTGACATAAAGCCATAACGGCAGTGCATTTGGAAGAATTCGACAATCTTATATTCAGGTATAAAGTCGATTTTCTTGTATATACACATTTAGCAGTCGGATATTGAGTTGCTTCAAATCATTAACATCAAATATTAAAGTTTATTAGCCTTCTTCATCTTATCGAAGTTGACATAAAGCCATAACGGCACTGCATTTGGAAGAATTCGGCAATCTTATATTCAGGTATAAAGTCGATTTTCTTGTATATACACATTTAGCAGTCGGTATTGAGTTGCTTCAAATCATTAACATCAAATATTTAAGTTAATTAGCCTTCTTCATCTTATCGAAGTTGACATAAAGCCATAACGGCAGTGCATTTGGAAGAATTCGACAATCTTATATTCAGGTATAAAGTCGATTTTCTTGTATATACACATTTAGCAGTCGGAATTGAGTTGCTTCAAATCATTAACATCAAATATTTAAGTTAATTAGCCTTCTTCATCTTATCAAAGTTGACATAAAGCCATAACGGCAGTGCATTTGGAAGAATTCGACAATCTTATATTCAGGTATAAAGTCGATTTTCTTGTATATACACATTCAGCAGTCGGAATTGAGTTGCTTCAAATCATTAACATCAAATATTTAAGTTAATTAGCCTTCTTCATCTTATCGAAGTTGACATAAAGCCATAACGGCAGTGCATTTGGAAGAATTCGACAATCTTATATTCAGGTATAAAGTCGATTTTCTTGTATATACACATTTAGCAGTCGGTGCTGAGTTGCTTCAAATCATTAACATCAAATATTTAAGTTAATTAGCCTTCTTCATCTTATCGAAGTTGACATAAAGCCATAACGGCAGTGCATTTGGAAGAATTCGACAATCTTATATTCAGGTATAAAGTCGATTTTCTTGTATATACACATTCAGCAGTCGGAATTGAGTTGCTTCAAATCATTAACATCAAATATTTAAGTTAATTAGCCTTCTTCATCTTATCGAAGTTGACATAAAGCCATAACGGCAGTGAATTTGGAAGAATTCACAATCTTATATTCAGGTATAAAGTCGATTTTCTTGTATAAACACATTTAGCAGTCGATATTGAGTTGCCTCAAATCATTAACACCAAATATTTATGTTAATTAACCTTCTTCATCTTGCTGAAGTTGACATAAAGCCATAACGGCAGCGCATTTGAAAGAATTCGACAATTTTATATTCAGGTAAAAAGTCGATTTTCTTGTATATACACATTTAGCAGTCGGTGTTGAGTTGCTTCAAATCATTAACATCAAATATTTAAGTTAATTAGCCTTATTCATCTTGCTGAAGTTGACATAAAGCCATAACGGCAGCGCATTTGAAAGAATTCGACAATCTTATATTCAGGAAAAAAGTCAATTTTCTTGTATATACACATTTAGCAGTCGGTGCTGAGTTGCTTCAAATCATTAACATCAAATATTTAAGTTAATTAGCCTTCTTCATCTTATCGAAGTTGACATAAAGCCATAACGGCAGTGCATTTGGAAGAATTCGACAATTTTATATTCAGGTATAAAGTCGATTTTCTTGTATATACACATTCAGCAGTCGATATTGAGTTGCTTCAAATCATTAACATCAAATATTAAAGGTTAATTAGCCTTCTTCATCTTATCGAAGTTGACATAAAGCCATAACGGCAGTGCATTTGGAAGAATTCGACAATCTTATATTCAGGTATAAAGTCGATTTTCTTGTATATACACATTTAGCAGTCGGTGTTGAGTTGCTTCAAATCAATTAAATCAAATATTAAAGTTTATTAGCCTTCTACGTCTTACCCAAGTTGACATAAAACCATAACGGCAGTGCATGTGGAAGAATTCGACAATCTTATATTCAGGTATAAAGTCGATTTTCTTGTATACACACATTTAGCAGTCGGTGTTGAGTTTCTTCAAATCATTAACATCAAATATTTAAGTTAATTAGCCTTATTCATCTTATCGAAGTTGACATAAAGCCATAACGGCAGTGCATTTGGAAGAATTTGACAATCTTATATTCAGGTATAAAGTCGATTTTCTTGTATATACACATTTAGCAGTCGATATTGAGTTGCTTCAAATCATTAACATCAAATATTAAAGTTTATTAGCCTTCTTCATCTTATCGAAGTTGACAAAAAGCCATAACGGCAGAGCATTTGGAAGAATTCGACAATCTTAAATTCAGGTATAAAGTCGATTTTCTTGTATACACACATTTAGCAGTCGGTGTTGAGTTGCTTCAAATCATTAACATCAAATATTTAAGTTAATTAGCCTTATTTATCTTATCGAAGTTGACATAAAGCCATAACGGCAGCGCATTTGAAAGAATTCGACAATCTTATATTCAGGTATAAAGTCGATTTTCTTGTATATACACATTTAGCAATCGATATTGAGTTGCTTCAAATCATTAATTTAACATATTTAAGTTAATTAACATTCTTCATCTTATCGAAGTTGACAAAAAGCGGCAGTGCATTTGGAAAATTCGACAATCTTATATTCAGGTATAAAGTCGATTTTCTTGTATATACACATTTAGTAGTCGATATTGAGTTGCTTTAATTCATTAATTTAACATATTTAAGTTAATTAACCTTCTTTATCTTAGAGAGACCCCCCTTTTGATGACGACCATGGCAAACGAAAGAAGGACTACGAATTAAGGGCATGCACCTGGAATGTCCGGTCCCTTAATTGGGAAGGTGCCGCTGCCCAGCTGGTTGATGTCCTCGTAAAAACAAAGTCTGACATCACCGCCGTCCAAGAAATGCGATGGACGGGACAAGGACAGAGACGAGTAGGTCCTTGTGACATTTACTACAGTGGCCATATAAAGGAGCGCAAGTTTGGTGTGGGATTCGTGGTGGGAGAGAGACTCAAATCGCCGATTAACTATCAAATATTTAAGTGAATGAACGTCTCTTCACAATCCGCATCAAAGCGCATTTGGGAATTCTTCAACATATCGCTTTTCTGCGCCCACGCTCCGACGGATGGGTTGACGATGTGACCAAATCATTAACATCAAATATTTTCTATTAGGCTTGCATTCATCTATCTGAGAGTTGACATCAAAACTCGGTATAAGGGAACTGTGGGACGGCATTTCAAACTCCTTACGTACAGCTGCATCCGAAACCCTTGGTTTTCGGAAATCAAAAGAACAACTGGTAAGACGAGGAGTGCCGCGCCGCAGCGGAGAGAAAACAGGCTGCCTACCTCGCAACGTTACGATCGACCACAACACGTGCGGGATGGGATAGATACCGAGAATTGAAGAAGGAAGCGAGACGCATCTGCAGACAGAAAAAGAAAGAGGCCGAAATGCGTGAGTATGAAGAGCTTGATAAGCTGGCCGACAGGAGTAATGCTCGAAAATTCTACGAAAAAATGCGGCGGCTTACAGAAGGTTTCAAGACCGGAGCATACTATTGTAGAACCCCCAAAGGTGATCTAGTCACTGATGCCCAGAGCATAATTAAATTATGGAGGGAACACTTCTCCAGCCTGCTGAATGGCAGTGAACGCACAACACCAGGAGAAGGAGAACCCGATTTCCCAATCGATGACGATGGAGCAGACGTACCATTACCCGACCATGAAGAAGTTCGAATAGCAATTGCCCGCCTGAAGAACAACAAAGCGGCAGGGGCCGACGGATTGCCGGCCGAGCTATTCAAACACGGCGGCGAAGAACTGACAAGGAGCATGCATCAGCTTCTTTGTAAAATATGGTCGGACGAAAGCATGCCCAACGATTGGAATTTAAGTGTGCTATGCCCAATCCATAAAAAAGGAGACCCCACAATCTGAGGGGTCCCACTACCGTGGGATTAGCCTCCTCAACATCGCATATAAGGTTCTATCGAGCGTATTGTGTGAAAGATTAAAGCCCACCGTCAACAAACTGATTGGACCTTATCAGTGTGGCTTTAGACCTGGAAAATCAACAACCGACCAGATATTCACCATGCGCCAAATCTTGGAAAAGACCCGTGAAAGGAGAATCGACACACACCACCTCTTCGTCGATTTCAAAGCTGCTTTCGACAGCACGAAAAGGAGCTGCCTTTATGCCGCAATGTCTGAATTTGGTATCCCCGCAAAACTAATACGGCTGTGTAAACTGACGTTGAGCAACACCAAAAGCTCCGTCAGGATCGGGAAGGACCTCTCCGAGCCGTTCGATACCAAACGAGGTTTCAGACAAGGCGACTCCCTATCGTGCGACTTCTTCAACCTGCTTCTGGAGAAAATAGTACGAGCTGCAGAACTAAACAGAGAAGGTACCATCTTCTATAAGAGTGTACAGATGCTGGCGTACGCCGACGATATTGATATCATCGGCCTCAACATCCGCGCCGTTAGTTCTGCTTTCTCCAGGCTGGACAAGGAAGCACAGAAAATGGGTCTGGTAGTGAACGATTAAGACGAAATATCTCCTGTCATCAAACAAACAGTCGTCGCACTCGCGACTTGGCTCTCACGTCACTGTTGACTTTGAAGTCGTAGATAATTTCGTTTATCTTGGAACCAGCGTAAACACCACCAACAATGTCAGCCTAGAAATCCAACGCAGGATAACTCTTGCCAACAGGTGCTACTTCGGACTGAGTAGGCAATTGGAAAGTAAAGTCCTCTCTCGACGAACAAAAGCCAAACTCTATAAGTCGCTCATAATTCCCGTCCTGCTATATGGTGCAGAGGCTTGGACGTTGTCAACAACTGATGAGTCGACGTTGCGAGTTTTCGAGAGAAAAGTTCTGCGAAAGATTTATGGTCCTTTGCGCGTTGGCCACGGCGAATATCGCATTCGATGGAACGATGAGCTGTACGAGATATACGACGACATTGACATAGTTCAGCGAATTAAAAGACAGCGGCTACGCTGGCTTCATGTTGTCCGAATGGACGAAAACACTCCAGCTCTGAAAGTATTCGACGCTGTACCCGTCGGGGGAAGCAGAGGAAGAGGAAGACCTCCACTCCGTTGGAAGGACCAAGTGGAGAAGGACCTGGCTTCGCTTGGAATATCCAAGTAATAATCCACGTAGCGAAAAGGAGAAACGACTGGCGCGCTGTTGTTAGCTCGGCTATAATCGCGTAAGCGGTGTCTACGCCAATTAAGAAGAAGAAGAACCTTCTTCATCTTATCGAAGTTGACAAAAAGCCATAACGGCAGTGCATTTGGAAAATTCGACAATCTTATATTCAGATATAAAGTCTATTTTCTTGTATATACACATTTAGCAGTCGATATTGAGTTGCTTTAATTCATTAATTTAACATATTTAAGTTAATTAACCTTCTTTATCTTACCCAAGTTGACATAAAGCCATAACGGCATACACATTTAGCAGTCGGTGTTGAGTTGCTTTAAATCGTTAACATCAAATATTTAAGTTAATTAGCCTTATTCATCTTATCGAAGTTGACAAAAAGCCGTAACGGCAGTGCATTTGGAAAATTCGACAATCTTATATTCAGGTATAAAGTCGATTTTCTTGTATATACACATTCAGCAGTCGGTGTTGAGTTGCTTTAAATCGTTAACATCAAATATTTAAGTTAATTAGCCTTCTTCATCTTATCCAAGTTGACATAAAGCCATAACGGCACTGCATTTGGAAGAATTCGGCAATCTTATATTCAGGTATAAAGACGATTTTCTTGTATATACACATTTATCAGTCGGTGCTGAGTTGCTTCAAATCATTAACATCAAATATTTAAGTTAATTAGCCTTCTGCATCTTATCGAAGTTGACATAAAGCCATAACGGCAGTGCATTTGGAAGAATGCGACAATCGTATATTCAGGTATAAAGTCGATTTTCTTGTATATACACATTCAGCAGTCGGAATTGTGTTGCTTCATATCATTAACATCAAATATTTAAGTTAATTAGCCTTCTTCATGTTATCAAAGTTGACATAAAGCCATAACGGCAGTACATTTGGAAGAATTCGACAATCTTATATTCAGGTATAAAGTCGATTTTCTTGTATAAACACATTTAGCAGTCGATATTGAGTTGCCTCAAATCATTGACACCAAATATTTATGTTAATTAACCTTCTTCATCTTGCTGAAGTTGACATAAAGCCATAACGGCAGTGCATTTGAAAGAATTCGACAATTTTATATTCAGGAAAAAAGTCGATTTTCTTGTATATACACATTTAGCAGTCGGTGTTGAGTTGCTTCAAATCATTAACATCAAATATTTAAGTTAATTAGCCTTATTCATCTTGCTGAAGTTGACATAAAGCCATAACGGCAGCGCATTTGAAAGAATTCGACAATCTTATATTCAGGTATAAAAGTCGATTTTCTTGTATACACACATTTAGCAGTCGGTGTTGAGTTGTTTCAAATCATTAACATCAAATATTTAAGTTAATTAGCCTTATTCATCTTATCGAAGTTGACATAAAGCCATAACGGCAGTGCATTTGGAAGAATTCGACAATCTTATATTCAGGTATAAAGTCGATTTTCTTGTATATACACATTTAGCAGTCGGTGTTGAGTTGCTTCAAATCACTAAAATCAAATATTAAAGTTTATTAGCCTTCTTCATCTTATCGAAGTTGACATAAAACCATAACGGCAGTGCATTTGGAAGAATTCGACAATCTTATATTCAGGTATAAAGTCGATTTTCTTGTATACACACATTTAGCAGTCGGTGTTGAGTTTCTTCAAATCGTTAACATCAAATATTTAAGTTAATTAGCCTTATTCATCTTATCGAAGTTGACATAAAGCCATAACGGCAGTGCATTTGGAAGAATTCGACAATCTTATATTCAGGTATAAAGACGATTTTCTTGTATATACACATTTAGCAGTCGGTGTTGAGTTGCTTCAAATCATTAACATCAAATATTTAAGTTAATTAGCCTTCTTCATCTTATCGAAGTTGACATAAAGCCATAACGGCAGTGCATTTGGAAGAATTCGACAATCTTATATTCAGGTATAAAGTCGATTTTCTTGTATATACACATTTAGCAGTCGATGTTGAGTTGCTTTAAATCATTAGTTTAACATATTTAAGAAGTTGAAGTTGACATAAAGCCATAACGGCACAGCATTTGGAAGAATTCGGCAATCTCATATTCATGTATAAAGTCGATTTTCTTGTATACACACATTTAGCAGTCGGTGTTGAGTTGCTTCAAATCATTAACATCAAATATTTAAAATTAACCTTCTTCATCTTATCGAAGTTGACAAAAAGCCATAACGGCAGTGCATTTGGAAAATTCGACAATCTTATATTCAGGTATAAAGTCGATTTTCTTGTATATACACATTTAGCAGTCGGTGTTGAGTTGCTTCAAATCATTAACATCAAATATTTAAGTTAATTAGCCTTATTCATCTTATCGAAGTTGACAAAAAGCCATAACGGCAGTGCATTTGGAAGAATTCGACAATCTTATATTCAGGTATAAAGTCGATTTTCTTGTATATACACATTTAGCAGTCGGTGTTGAGTTGCTTCAAATCATTAACATCAAATATTTAATTTAATTAGCCTTCTTCATCTTATCGAAGTTGACATAAAGCCATAACGGCAGTGCATTTGGAAGAATTCGACAATCTTATATTCAGGTATAAAGTCGATTTTCTTGTATATACACATTTAGCAGTCGATATTGAGTTGCTTTAAATCCTTAACATCAAATATTAAAGTTTATTAGCCTTCTTCATCTTATCGAAGTTGACATAAAGCCATAACGGCAGTGCATTTGGAAGAATTCGACAATCTTATATTCAGGTATAAAGTCGATTTTCTTGTATATACACATTTAGCAGTCGGTGTTGAGTTGCTTCAAATCGTTAACATCAAATATTTAAGTTTATTAGCCTTCTACGTCTTACCCAAGTTGACATAAAACCATAACGGCAGTGCATTTGGAAGAATTCGACAATCTTATATTCAGGTATAAAGTCGATTTTCTTGTATACACACATTTAGCAGTCGGTATTGAGTTGCTTCAAATCGTTAACATCAAATATTTAAGTTAATTAGCCTTATTCATCTTATCGAAGTTGACATAAAGCCATAACGGCAGTGCATTTGGAAGAATTCGACAATCTTATATTCAGGTATAAAGACGATTTTCTTGTATATACACATTTAGCAGTCGGTGTTGAGTTGCTTCAAATCATTAACATCCAATATTTAAATTAATTAGCCTTCTTCATCTTATCGAAGTTGACATAAAACCATAACGGCAGTGCATTTGGAAGAATTCGACAATCTTATATTCAGGTATAAAGTCGATTTTCTTGTATACACACATTTAGCAGTCGGTGTTGAGTTGCTTCAAATCATTAACATCAAATATTTAAGTTAATTAGCCTTCTTCATCTTATCGAAGTTGACATAAAGCCATAACGGCAGTGCATTTGGAAGAATTCGACAATCTTATATTCAGGTATAAGTCGATTTTCTTGTATATACACATTTAGCAGTCGGTGTTGAGTTGCTTCAAATCGTTAACATCAAATATTTAAGTTAATTAGCCTTCTTCATCTTATCGAAGTTGACATAAAGCCATAACGGCAGTGCATTTGGAAGAATTCGACAATCTTATATTCAGGTATAAAGTCGATTTTCTTGTATATACACATTTAGCAGTCGGTATTGAGTTGCTTTAAATCATTAACATCAAATATTTAAGTTAATTAGCCTTCTTTATCTTATCGAAGTTGACATAAAGCCATAACGGCAGTGCATTTGGAAGAATTCGACAATCTTATATTCAGGTATAAAGTCGATTTTCTTGTATATACACATTTAGCAGTCGGTGTTGAGTTGCTTCAAATCATTAACATCAAATATTTAAGTTAATTAGCCTTATTCATCTTATGAAGTTGACATAAAGCCATAACGGCAGTGCATTTGGAAGAATTCGACAATCTTATATTCAGGTATAAAGTCGATTTTCTTGTATATACACATTTAGCAGTCGGTGTTGAGTTGCTTCAAATCATTAACATCAAATATTTAAGTTAATTAGCCTTCTTCATCTTATCGAAGTTGACATAAAGCCATAACGGCAGTGCATTTGGAAGAATTCGACAATCTTATATTCAGGTATAAAGTCGATTTTCTTGTATATACACATTTAGCAGTCGGTGTTGAGTTGCTTCAAATCATTAACATCAAATATTAAGTTAATTAGCCTTCTTCATCTTATCGAAGTTGACATAAAGCCATAACGGCAGTGCATTTGGAAGAATTCGACAATCTTATATTCAGGTATAAAGTCAATTTTCCTATATATACACATTTAGCAGTCGGTGTTGAGTTGCTTCAAATCATTAACATCAAATATTTAAGTTAATTAGCCTTATTCATCTTATCGAAGTTGACATAAAGCCATAACGGCAGTGCATTTGGAAGAATTCGACAATCTTATATTCAGGTATAAAGTCGATTTTCTTGTATATACACATTCAGCAGTCGGAATTGTGTTGCTTCAAATCATTAACATCAAATATTTAAGTTAATTAGCCTTCTTCATCTTATCAAAGTTGACATAAAGCCATAACGGCAGTACATTTGGAAGAATTCGACAATTTTATATTCAGGAAAAAAGTCAATTTTCTTGTATATACACATTAAGCAGTCGGTGTTGAGTTTCTTCAAATCGTTAACATCAAATATTTAAGTTAATTAGCCTTATTCATCTTATCCAAGTTGACATAAAGCCATAACGGCAGTGCATTTGGAAGAATTCGACAATCTTATATTCAGGTATAAAGTCGATTTTCTTGTATATACACATTTAGCAGTCGGTGTTGAGTTGCTTCAAATCATTAACATCAAATATTAAAGTTTAATTAGCCTTCTTCATCTTATCGAAGTTGACATAAAGCCATAACGGCAGTGCATTTGGAAGAATTCGACAATCTTATATTCAGGTATAAAGTCGATTTTCTTGTATATACACATTTAGCAGTCGGTGTTGAGTTGCTTCAAATCGTTAACATCAAATATTTAAGTTAATTAGCCTTATTCATCTTATCGAAGTTGACATAAAGCCATAACGGCAGTGCATTTGGAAGAATTCGACAATCTTATATTCAGGTATAAAGTCGATTTTCTTGTATATACACATTTAGCAGTCGGTGTTGAGTTGCTTCAAATCATTAACATCAAATATTTAAGTTAATTAGCCTTCTTCATCTTATCGAAGTTGACATAAAGCCATAACGGCAGTGCATTTGGAAGAATTCGACAATCTTATATTCAGGTATAAAGTCGATTTTCTTGTATATACACATTTAGCAGTCGGTGTTGAGTTGCTTCAAATCCTTAACATCAAATATTAAAGTTTATTAGCCTTCTGCATCTTATCGAAGTTGACATAAAGCCATAACGGCAGTGCATTTGGAAGAATGCGACAATCGTATATTCAGGTATAAAGTCGATTTTCTTGTATATACACATTTAGCAGTCGGTGTTGAGTTGCTTCAAATCATTAACATCAAATATTTAAGTTAATTAGCCTTCTTCATCTTATCGAAGTTGACATAAGGTTATAACGGCAGTGCATTTGGAAGAATTCGACAATCTTATATTCAGGTATAAAGACGGTTTTCTTGTATATACACATTTAGCAGTCGGTGTTGAGTTTCTTCAAATCGTTAACATCAAATATTTAAGTTAATTAACCTTCTCATCGTACCCAAGTTGACATAAAACCATAACGGCAGTGCATGTGGAAGAATTCGACAATATTATATTCAGGTATAAGGTCGATTTTCTTGTATATACACAGTTGCTTCAAATCATTAACATCAAATATTTAAGTTAATTAGCCTTCTTCATCTTATCGAAGTTGACATAAAGCCATAACGGCAGTGCATTTGGAAGAAGTTGACATTCTTATATTCAGGTATAAAGTCGATTTTCTTGTATATACACATTTAGCAGTCGGTGTTGAGTTGCTTCAAATCGTTAACATCAAATATTTAAGTTAATTAGCCTTATTCATCTTATCGAAGTTGACATAAAGCCATAACGGCAGTGCATTTGGAAGAATTCGACAATCTTATATTCAGGTATAAAGTCGATTTTCTTGTATATACACATTTAGCAGTCGGTGTTGAGTTGCTTCAAATCATTAACATCAAATATTTAAGTTTATTAGCCTTCTTCATCTTATCGAAGTTGACAAAAAGCCATAACGGCAGTGCATTTGGAAGAATTCGACAATCTTATATTCAGGTATAAAGTCGATTTTCTTGTATACACACATTTAGCAGTCGGTGTTGAGTAGCTTCAAATCGTTAACATCAAATATTTAAGTTAATTAGCCTTCTTCATCTTATCGAAGTTGACATAAAGCCATAACGGCAGTGCATTTGGAAGAATTCGACAATCTTATATTCAGGTATAAAGTCGATTTTCTTGTATATACACATTTAGCAGTCGGTGTTGAGTTGCTTCAAATCATTAACATCAAATATTTAAGTTAATTAGCCTTATTCATCTTATCGAAGTTGACATAAAGCCATAACGGCAGTGCATTTGGAAGAATTCGACAATCTTATATTCAGGTATAAAGTCGATTTTCTTGTATATACACATTTAGCAGTCGGTGTTGAGTTGCTTTAAATCACTAACATCAAATATTAAAGTTTATTAGCCTTCTACGTCTTATCCAAGTTGACATAAAACCATAACGGCAGTGCATGTGGAAGAATTCGACAATCTTATATTCAGGTATAAAGTCGATTTTCTTGTATACACACATATAGCAGTCGGTGTTGAGTTGCTTCAAATCATTAACATCAAATATTTAAGTTAATTAGCCTTCTTCATCTTATCGAAGTTGACATAAAGCCATAACGGCAGTGCATTTGGAAGAATTCGACAATCTTATATTCAGGTATAAAGTCGATTTTCTTGTATATACACATTTAGCAGTCGGTATTGAGTTGCTTTAAATCATTAACATCAAATATTTAAGTTAATTAGCCTTCTTCATCTTATCGAAGTTGACATAAAGCCATAACGGCAGTGCATTTGGAAGAATTCGACAATCTTATATTCAGGTATAAAGTCGATTTTCTTGTAAATACACATTTAGCAGTCGGTATTGAGTTGCTTCAAATCCTTAACATCAAATATTAAAGTTTATTAGCCTTCTGCATCTTATCGAAGTTGACATAAAGCCATAACGGCAGTGCATTTGGAAGAATGCGACAATCGTATATTCAGGTCGATTTTCTTGTATATACACATTTAGCAGTCGGAATTGAGTTGCTTCAAATCATTAACATCAAATATTTAAGTTAATTAGCCTTATTCATCTTATCGAAGTTGACATAAAGCCATAACGGCAGTGCATTTGGAAGAATTCGACAATCTTATATTCAGGTATAAAGTCGATTTTCTTGTATATACACATTTAGCAGTCGGTGTTGAGTTGCTTCAAATCATTAACATCAAATATTTAAGTTAATTAGCCTTATTCATCTTATCGAAGTTGACATAAAGCCATAACGGCAGTGCATTGGGAAGAATTCGACAATCTTATATTCAGGTATAAAGTCGATTTTCTTGTATATACACATTTAGCAGTCGGTGTTGAGTTGCTTCAAATCGTTAACATCAAATATTTAAGTTAATTAGCCTTCTTCATCTTATCGAAGTTGACATAAAGCCATAACGGCAGTGCATTTGAAAAAAATCGACAATCTTATATTCAGTTATACAGTCGATTTTCTTGTATATACACATTTAGCAGTCGATATTGAGTTGCTTCAAATCATAAACATCAAATATTAAAGTTTATTAGCCTTCTTCATCTTATCGAAGTTGACATAAAGCCATAACGGCAGTGCATTTGGAAGAATTCGACAATCTTATATTCAGGTATAAAGTCGATTTTCTTGTATATACACATTTTGCAGTCGGTGTTGAGTTGCTTCAAATCGTTAACATCAAATATTTAAGTTAATTAGCCTTATTCATCTTATCGAAGTTGACATAAAGCCATAACGGCAGTGCATTTGGAAGAATTCGACAATCTTATATTCCTTTCTTGTTTTACACATTTAGCATGGGAGTTGTCAATAATAAAATCAAAAAAAGTTTTTTACCCCCTTTCGTCCCCAAGGAAAAAAACCATAACGGCAGAAAGGGGAAAAATTAAAATCTT
>NW_026091154.1:0-11474 GCF_024586455.1 Bactrocera neohumeralis
ATCACAGCATTGGTGAATATGTTGAGCAAGGTTATCCCGAAAACACAATCAACGATTTGGAATGCAGAAATCGTTGGTTGAAAATGGGATTAAAAGTCGTCGTAGTCCAAAACTTCTCCATCAATACATGGCTCTGTTTGATTATCGCCAAAACTTCCTTGAGAAGAGTTATCGTGATGATCTAGGATCGCAGATAATGGAGATGCTTATGGACATTAAAAAAGTGTACCCGGGCTATGTGGATGGAATTTTACAAACAGGGATGGAATTAAAAAATTTAGAAGCCCCTACTGTAGAGTCAGAAGATTTGGGTGACATTGTTCCTCCACCAAAACATTCTCGCCCAATGACTATTCAGGATCTCATTGATGATGCACTGTCTGATGAAGATCAAGATGAGGCACTTGAAATTGACGATCCTGAATTCAATCTTAAAGATTATCAATAAATATATTTAACGTACACAGTAATTAATTTAAAATGAATTTAAAAAATCCAAGATTTGGATAACCGCATCTTTTGATAAACACCCCTGTGGTTCATTCAGGGTATTTTTAAAGCGCGACAAAAGCGAAAGCGGTGTCTACGCCAGTAAAGAAGAAGAAGAGTAAATTAATCATAATCTGGTTTTCCTCGTAAATATAAACATTTCAAACTTATCGCCATGAATTTGACAAGTGATTTATAAATTCATAAATTTAGGTAAAATATAGGAAAAAAAAGTGAAATGTGAGCTTATTTCAAAGCTTAGATTTTAAAAAATATTAGTAATTTTTGCATTATTTTTGGATATTCCTCCTCTGGAGAAGCTCCCCTATCCGTACATACCCCATTTATATAGAAATTCGGTTTTTTTACCCCTCCGCCAAAGTAATCAGAATCGTGCCCAACTTTCTATACAAAAATCGGCTGAAATGTGTGAGAAAATAAAAAATGGACAACTAGGGCAAATAATTTTTAAAAAATTTATTGACAATTATTTTATATTTATTTATTTAAATTTATTGAAATTTTGTTTCGCATTTTTCGGCACTTTCAAATTAATTAATATAAGTAAAATTCACGACATAACCCGCACACGTCTTATTCGCGCAAAATTTCCAACTTTATGAAAATTGGCGCAATTATTGACACTTCAATTTTATGTAAAGTTTAAAACATGTTTACATATGAATATATAATATATTTGATTTTGGCGCAATTATTGACACTTGTCTTAATAGACAAAATTGGGCCAAAACGAAACAATGAAATATATAATTATTTTTGCATGTCAATATGCAAATGCCGACGGCAAAACGCAAAGGCATATATTGCACATACATGCATACATACAAGCGATTTCTTGGTTGAAAGCAAAAATTGAAGCATGAGAAATTGAAATGCCGACGGCAAAACGAAATTGCTTACATTCGTACATTGCGTATGAATCATGAATTATCATCATAATGTTTAGGTAAATCTTTTATATATTTAAAATGAGTTATTATAACAAAAGATCAAATTAGCATTAAATAATTTGAAAAATTATAAATCAAAAATAAAAGAGTTCTACACACATACATACATATTTCCATCTTATGGAATATCAAATAAGTCATTTTATGAATACATATGTATGTATACATAAGTATGTCTCGGTTAGAATATGTAAGCGAATTGTAAAAAATGTTAAAATTGCTAGGCGAATTCTGATCTACCTGATCTTCACAAGACAATATGGCAGCCAAATTGGCTGGACCTCCGATCAATGTTGATAAAATAAATGACAGTGATAATACGCATAACACAGCGGATTCCAGGTTATGTGATGGTAAGTTTCCCTTGAATATTTCAATTGTCCGTAATAGATGCACCTTGTACATTAAACTTGTGCCTTGAAATTAATATCAATTGGATTGGCAAAAATTTTAATGTTTTGATTTTAAATTGATTTTACAGCGGAAAAAGACAGTGTAGGCCGTGTTTCAAAAGGAAGGAAAACAGCACAATATTATCGTGAATACCGAGCACGAAAGAAAGCAGAGCGGGAAAAGGAGAAATTGGAAATGATAGTTGGCAGTCAAACGAAGAAGAGGAAAACAGCTGCGGAATATCAGAGAGCGCGTAAAAAAAAGATTCAACGTTTGCTGTTCCATCAATCTCTGCGGGAGCATCTATAAGTACTGATGAATCAACGGTCGTCAATTCACCGATAACTGCTGGGCCTTCAACGCGTGTTGATGGATTACAAAAGAGAGGTGATTACGCTGCATATTCTCTTCCGCAACGAAGAGACAGAACTACTTTTCTTGTCAAAGATCCTTCATTTAGACTTTGCTTTATTCTTCATTTTATGTGCATAAGAAATTTATAAAATGTGAATTTAAGTTTTCTAGTTTTCTTTCATACAAAATGATATGCATTTGTTGGAATTCTTACTTACTTCTTAGTGATGTATAACTTCATCCGCGCGTAGGGACTCCACGCACATTTTTTTCTTACACAAATAACACTGTGGAACATTTTTGGGATTATTGTCTGGGGGGTGAGAAATTCCAAGTCAGGGTGATGGTACTAGGTCAGTATAGTAAAACCCTCAAAGGGTTTGGCGTTCGTATGTGTCAGTTTTTTTTAAGACCTTTTAAATTTTTTCCTTATCGCTAGGTCAGTTTAGTGTAATGAGCAAATCATTGTACATCTCGTCAATAGTATCCTCTACCAAATCTTTATCATCACTGAATACGTCTTGAAGTAATTTGAACGTTAGTTCTATGCTCCTCTGTACATCCATTTTTAGTACTAACCAGTAATAAATATGATCTGCTCCACATAATTTTCATCAAACGACTGACAATTTTTGATTTTGCACTTCTTTGAGGCATTTTTACTTTTTAATAAAATTGAATCAGCTGTTTTGGAACAAAACTTACCATACTACTGAGATATAGCAAAAATTATGTTCACAGTTAAGCCCTTTAACGAAGTATCAACTAACGAATTGCCAGATTAACAGGTTCGGTCTGAATAATATAATTTATATTTGAACTGTTATTTGAAACTAAACTATTTAAATTCATATACATATGTACATACTATACATATGTATGTATTTACATATGTACACATATCAGGTTCATCAAGAGTCTGCCTTGCTATGACCCTACGATATATAGCAACTGAAGACTCATTTTGGTGGTTAAATTCTCGCATATCTCGAAAAAAAACAATTAGTACCTATATTCCGGAGGTACTGAAATCTAAAATAAGCGTTCTTCAGAAAGAGTACCTAAAGGTAAAGTTATAAAGTTAATTTCAGTGTAGATTCATAAATTACATAAGGGTTTTACCGAAAAGAAACCGCACACTTTCAGTTCAATATTTTTCATGAACCCTGCCAACCACGACTACCCCCCAACATACCAAAACGCTTTGGAAATAACTTGTAACAAGCTTGCTGCCCTAAGCTTTATGCTTAGGAAACTGTAGTGACCACTGTTGTGAAAGGCTTTTTAATAATTATAGAATAAAGAAAAACGATCCCTCGCTATAAGCTTAGTAGTCGAAGTATACAGTTAGTCACTTAAGTAAGTATACACCAGCTTTATTTTTGAAGATAATTAAAATTAAAGTGTTTCCCAATATACTAATGGCACGTTTTTACACAAAGCATGTGTGCATTGGCACTCGCTTTAACATCACCACAAATTTAGCTGTAAAATGTTGATACCGTTAGACACACATCGCTTATTAGTTGAGGCGAGTGAAAATAATATCACAAAAGTTAGTATACAGCGTACAGTTGTTTGGTGAATATAACGCGATAGCATAATTTTAAATTTAAAAAGTTCAATAAGTTTAAACAAAAAGGACTCTGTTAGGAATATTATTAAAGAACTCCACATTTTTCTTTAAATTACTGAACAATTTGCGGCAATGGCACGAAGGGGAAAAGAGCTCTCTGATGACTTAAAAAAAATAATTATAAAATACCACAAAGAGAATAAATCTTTGCGTGAAATCGCTCGTATAGTTGATAAAAGTGTTGCTACAATTCAAAAGATTGTAAATAAGTACAAAAGTACTGGCAAAACAAATAATAAGCCTCGCTCCGGACGCCCACGGGTATTTAGTGACAGGGAAAGTAGCCTAATTGTTCGTAAAATAAAAGAAAATCCCAAAAAAAGTGCCCCAAAGTTAAAAGCTGAAGTCGAAAAAGAATATGGGAAGCAGTGTAATAATCAAACTATTCGTCGAGTCCTGTATAATGCTGGTTACCATGGACGTAATGTTAGGAAGAAGCCCTTCGTGAGCAGGGTCAATCGATGTAAACGGATATCATTTGCAAAAAAACATCAAAAGTGTGACCAAACGTTTTGGAACAACGTTATATTTTCAGATGAGTGCAAATTTTGTATAAGTGGATCCGATGGTCGCGAAAAAGTATGGAGGAAAACTAACACAGAGCTGAATCCAATTAATATGACCGGCACGGTTAAGCATGGTGGTGGCTCGTTGATGGTTTGGGGATGTATGGCGGCAAATGGGGTAGGCAATCTGGTGTTTATCGAAACTATTATGGACCGATACGGTTACCTTAACATTTTAAAAAATAATTTGAAGCAAAGCGCGATTAAATTGGGGCTGGAGGAGTCATTCATCTTCCAGCAGGATAATGATCCCAAGCACACGTCCAACGTTGTGCGGGAATGGCTCTTATACAATGTGCGAAAACAGCTTAAAACACCACCCCAATCACCGGATACAAACCATATTGAACATTTATGGGAACATCTAAAGCGGCAAATAAGCAAATATTCGATACGAAGTAAGGATCAATTAAAAAGTGCGCTCCAGGAAGAATGGAATAAAATAAGGGAATGTTGGGCATAGTTTTGATTTCGGTTAAAAAGTCACATAAAAGTTATTTTTTGTGAAAATTCCAAAGCATGGATTTGTAGTGCGAGTCGTAAGCTTCCTTTTGATAACATTGGTTTGATAAAATTTTACAAAAATTTAAAAGTTATAGCCATTGGCGCAAAAAACCTGATTTTGCGATTTTGAAAAAAAGGTGGGGATATTTTGGGGGGATATTTGTAAATTTCTCATTATTTAGTTGATTTTCCGCGAAATGTGTAAACTCGCACCATGTCAACGATTTTCCAGGTGCTCATGAATTCGAAGAAATATTGCCGCTTTAATAAAACGGCTGTATTTTTCTTTCATTCGATTTTGTATGCTCACTGCGTAAACATCGTCATCTTTCCCCACGATTTTTCACCCCCAACTTTTTTTTTATATTCCTTTTAAATAATATCTACATATATGTATATATTTTATATTAATTTAAAGGAACGCTGAAATGATCTCGAATGCCCCCCATCCCAAAATCCACAAAAAACTGGAACATTTTTCTATGTTCACGTCGTTTGGACATCTAGTCCAAACGAATGAGCAGTCACTAAAATTTTTGAAGACGTTAAATTAATCCCGTCAAGAGATTCCATTCCCCCTGTATGCACTAAGTGTAGGAATCCAATGCGGGTCGAAGAGCACAACCAATCCAAGTTAGGATGGGTTTGGAGGTGCAATACGAAACCATTAAAAAAGAAAGGTGCGAAAGATTGTCGCCATTATATAAATCCTGCGCAGGGTACATTTTTTGATGGTAATTGTTGCAGATTAGCGCCTAAGGAAATCTTGGCGGTAATTTGTTGCTTTGTAACGAAAGTTAATGTAATGACTGTCCATGGTCATCTTAATAACTGGCGCAAACAAAATAACGAGTCTTCCCTAAGTTGTGGAACTATAGTAGATTACTATAGTTACCTTAGGGAAGTAGCCGAAGTAATATGTTCCAATGCAGATTTTTGTCTCGGTGGAAAAGGGAAAACGGTGCAGATTGACGAGACGTTTTTAACGAAACGTAAGTACAATCGTGGCCGTTTAACCGATCAAATGACAATAACTGTATTGGGAATACTATGTAAGGAAGACAAGATATGCCGCTTTTTCCGAGTGAATGGAAAAAGCAAGGCAGATTTGTGGCCTTATATTAAAAAATTCGTTCACCCAGATACTACCCGCATCTGCACTGATGGTGGAAAGCAGTATCATGGAATACAACGAATTTTTGGTGAGAATACCGCTTGCTTAACCACCAATCACAGCATTGGTGAATATGTTGAGCAAGGTTATCCCGAAAACACAATCAACGATTTGGAATGCAGAAATCGTTGGTTGAAAATGGGATTAAAAGTCGTCGTAGTCCAAAACTTCTCCATCAATACATGGCTCTGTTTGATTATCGCCAAAACTTCCTTGAGAAGAGTTATCGTGATGATCTAGGATCGCAGATAATGGAGATGCTTATGGACATTAAAAAGTGTACCCGGGCTATGTGGATGGAATTTTACAAACAGGGATGGAATTAAAAAATTTAGAAGCCCCTACTGTAGAGTCAGAAGATTTGGGTGACATTGTTCCTCCACCAAAACATTCTCGCCCAATGACTATTCAGGATCTCATTGATGATGCACTGTCTGATGAAGATCAAGATGAGGCACTTGAAATTGACGATCCTGAATTCAATCTTAAAGATTATCAATAAATATATTTAACGTACACAGTAATTAATTTAAAATGAATTTAAAAAATCCAAGATTTGGATAACCGCATCTGTTGATAAACACCCCTGTGGTTCATTCAGGGTATTTTTAAAGCGCGACAAAAGCGAAAGCGGTGTCTACGCCAGTAAAGAAGAAGAAGATTGCAGGCGTGTAAATTAATCATAATCTGGTTTTCCTCGTAAATATAAACATTTCAAACTTATCGCCATGAATTTGACAAGTGATTTATAAATTCATAAATTTAGGTAAAATATAGGAAAAAAAAGTGAAATGTGAGCTTATTTCAAAGCTTAGATTTTAAAAAATATTAGTAATTTTTGCATTATTTTTGGATATTCCTCCTCTGGAGAAGCTCCCCTATCCGTACATACCCCATTTATATAGAAATTCGGTTTTTTTACCCCTCCGCCAAAGTAATCAGAATCGTGCCCAACTTTCTATACAAAAATCGGCTGAAATGTGTGAGAAAATAAAAAATGGACAACTAGGGCAAATAATTTTTAAAAAATTTATTGACAATTAAATATAAATGGAAATACATGTAAATTTACTTAAATTTATTTAAATTTATTGAAATTTTGTTTCGCATTTTTCGGCACTTTCAAATTAATTAATATAAGTAAAATTCACGACATAACCCGCACACGTCTTATTCGCGCAAAATTTCCAACTTTATGAAAATTGGCGCAATTATTGACACTTCAATTTTATGTAAAGTTTAAAACATGTTTACATATGAATATATAATATATTTGATTTTGGCGCAATTATTGACACTTGTCTTAATATACAAAATTGGGCCAAAACGAAACAATGAAATATATAATTATTTTTGCATGTCAATATGCAAATGCCGACGGCAAAACGCAAAGGCATATATTGCACATACATGCATACATACAAGCGATTTCTTGGTTGAAAGCAAAAATTGAAGCATGAGAAATTGAAATGCCGACGGCAAAACGAAATTGCTTACATTCGTACATTGCGTATGAATCATGAATTATCATCATAATGTTTAGGTAAATCTTTTATATATTTAAAATGAGTTATTATAACAAAAGATCAAATTAGCATTAAATAATTTGAAAAATTATAAATCAAAAATAAAAGAGTTCTACACACATACATACATATTTCCATCTTATGGAATATCAAATAAGTCATTTTATGAATACATATGTATACATAAGTATGTCTCGGTTAGAATATGTAAGCGAATTGTAAAAAATGTTAAAATTGCGAGGCGAATTCCGACCTACCTGATCTTCACAAGACAATATGGCAGCCAAATTGGCTGGACCTCCGATCAATGTTGATAAAATAAATGACAGTGATAATACGCATAACACAGCGGATTCCAGGTTATGTGATGGTAAGTTTCCCTTGAATATTTCAATTGTCCGTAATAGATGCACCTTGTACATTAAACTTGTGCCTTGAAATTAATATCAATTGGATTGGCAAAAATTTTAATGTTTTGATTTTAAATTGATTTTACAGCGGAAAAAGACAGTGTAGGCCGTGTTTCAAAAGGAAGGAAAACAGCACAATATTATCGTGAATACCGAGCACGAAAGAAAGCAGAGCGGGAAAAGGAGAAATTGGAAATGATAGTTGGCAGTCAAACGAAGAAGAGGAAAACAGCTGCGGAATATCAGAGAGCGCGTAAAAAAAAGATTCAACGTTTGCTGTTCCATCAATCTCTGCGGGAGCATCTATAAGTACTGATGAATCAACGGTCGTCAATTCACCGATAACTGCTGGGCCTTCAACGCGTGTTGATGGATTACAAAAGAGAGGTGATTACGCTGCATATTCTCTTCCGCAACGAAGAGACAGAACTACTTTTCTTGTCAAAGATCCTTCATTTAGACTTTGCTTTATTCTTCATTTTATGTGCATAAGAAATTTATAAAATGTGAATTTAAGTTT
Organism: Bactrocera neohumeralis; assembly: GCF_024586455.1. Lineage (NCBI taxonomy): Eukaryota > Metazoa > Arthropoda > Insecta > Diptera > Tephritidae > Bactrocera > Bactrocera neohumeralis. Next base: position 8,544 of record NW_026091154.1, read on the forward strand.
TCTAGTTTTCTTTCATACAAAATGATATGCATTTGTTGGAATTCTTACTTACTTCTTAGTGATGTATAACTTCATCCGCGCGTAGGGACTCCACGCACCTTTTTTTTTCTTACACAAATAACACTGTGGAACATTTTTGGGATTATTGTCTGGGGGGTGAGAAATTCCAAGTCAGGGTGATGGTACTAGGTCAGTATAGTAAAACCCTCAAAGGGTTTGGCGTTCGTATGTGTCAGTTTTTTTTTTATGACCTTTTAAATTTTTTCCTTATCTCTACGTCAGTTTAGTGTAATGAGCAAATCATTGTACATCTCGTCAATGGTATCCTCTACCAAATCTTTGTCATCACTGAATACGTCTTGAAGTAATTTGAACGTTAGTTCTATGCTCCTCTGTACATCAATTTTTAGTACTAACCAGTAATAAATATGATCTGCTCCACATAATTTTCATCAAACGACTGACAATTTTTGATTTTGCACTTCTTTGAGGCATTTTTACTTTTTAATAAAATTGAATCAGCTGTTTTGGAACAAAACTTACCATACTACTGAGATATAGCAAAAATTATGTTCACAGTTAAGCCCTTTAACGAAGTATCAACTAACGAATTACCAGATTAACAGGTTCGGTCTGAATAATATAATTTATATTTGAACTGTTATTGGAAACTAAACTATTTAAATTCACATACATATGTGCATACTATACATATGTATGTATTTACATATGTACACATATCAGGTTCATCAAGAGTCTGCCTTGCTATGACCCTACGATATATAGCAACTGAAGACTCATTTTGGTGGTTAAATTCTCGCATATTCCGAAAAAAAAACAATTAGTACCTATATTCCGGAGGTACTGAAATCTAAAATAAGCGTTCTTCAGAAAGAGTACCTAAAGGTAAAGTTATAAAGTTAATTTCAGTGTAGATTCATAAATTACATAAGGGTTTTACCGAAAAGAAACCGCACACTTTCAGTTCAATATTTTTCATGAACCCTGCCAACCACGACTACCCCCCAACATACCAAAACGCTTTGGAAATAACTTGTAACAAGCTTGCTGCCCTAAGCTTTATGCTTTGGAAACTGTAGTGACCACTGTTGTGAAAGGCTTTTTAATAATTATAGAATAAAGAAAAACGATCCCTTGCTATAAGCTTAGTAGTCGAAGTATACAGTTAGTCACTTAAGTAAGTATACACCAGCTTTATTTTTGAAGATAATTAAAATTAAAGTGTTTCCCAATATACTAATGGCACGTTTTTACACAAAGCATGTGTGCATTGGCACTCGCTTTAACATCACCACAAATTTAGCTGTAAAATGTTGATACCGTTAGACACACATCGCTTATTAGTTGAGGCGAGTGAAAATAGTATCACAAAAGTTAGTATACAGCGTACAATTGTTTGGCGAATATAACGCGATAGCATAATTTTAAATTTAAAAAGTTCAATCAGTTTAAACAAAAAGGACACTGTTAGGAATATTATTAAAGAATTCCACATTTTTCTTTAAATTACTGAACAATTTGCGGCAATGGCACGAAGGGGAAAAGAGCTCTCTGATGACTTAAAAAAAATAATTATAAAATACCACAAAGAGAATAAATCTTTGCGTGAAATCGCTCGTATAGTTGATAAAAGTGTTGCTACAATTCAAAAGATTGTAAATAAGTACAAAAGTACTGGCAAAACAAATAATAAGCCTCGCTCCGGACGCCCACGGGTATTTAGTGACAGGGAAAGTAGCCTAATTGTTCGTAAAATAAAAGAAAATCCCAAAAAAAGTGCCCCAAAGTTAAAAGCTGAAGTCGAAAAAGAATATGGGAAGCAGTGTAGTACTCAAACTATTCGTCGAGTCCTGTATAATGCTGGTTACCATGGACGTAATGTTAGGAAGAAGCCCTTCGTGAGCAGGGTCAATCGATGTAAACGGATATCATTTGCAAAAAAACATCAAAAGTGTGACCAAACGTTTTGGAACAACGTTATATTTTCAGATGAGTGCAAATTTTGTATAAGTGGATCCGATGGTCGCGAAAAAGTATGGAGGAAAACTAACACAGAGCTGAATCCAATTAATATGACCGGCACGGTTAAGCATGGTGGTGGCTCGTTGATGGTTTGGGGATGTATGGCGGCAAATGGGGTAGGCAATCTGGTGTTTATCGAAACTATTATGGACCGATACGGTTACCTTAACATTTTAAAAAATAATTTGAAGCAAAGCGCGATTAAATTGGGGCTGGAGGAGTCATTCATCTTCCAGCAGGATAATGATCCCAAGCACACGTCCAACGTTGTGCGGGAATGGCTCTTATACAATGTGCGAAAACAGCTTAAAACACCACCCCAATCACCGGATACAAACCCCATTGAACATTTATGGGAACATCTAAAGCGGCAAATAAGCAAATATTCGATACGAAGCAAGGATCAATTAAAAAGTGCGCTCCAGGAAGAATGGAATAAAATAAGGGAATGTTGGGCATAGTTTTGATTTCGGTTAAAAAGTCACATAAAAGTTATTTTTTGTGAAAATTCCAAAGCATGGATTTGTAGTGCGAGTCGTAAGCTTCCTTTTGATAACATTGGCTTGATAAAATTTTACAAAAATTTAAAAGATATAGCCATTGGCGCAAAAAACCTGATTTTGCGATTTTGAAAAAAAGGTGGGGATATTTTGGGGGGATATTTGTAAATTTCTCATTATTTAGTTGATTTTCCGCGAAATGTGTAAACTCGCACCATGTCAACGATTTTCCAGGAACTTATGAACTCGAAGAAATATTGCCGCTTTAATAAAACGGCTGTATTTTTCTTTCATTCGATTTTGAATGCTCACTGCGTAAACATCGTCATCTTTCCCCACGATTTTTCACCCCAACTTTTTTTTTATATTCCTTTTAAATAATATATAT
>NW_026091155.1:0-9584 GCF_024586455.1 Bactrocera neohumeralis
GGCTAAATGAGCACCTGACCCCCTCTTAATATAATAAAACTACACCCCACTCATACACGCCACACTCTACACGACTACACCATCTACATCATCCACACATCATTTCATCACACTCTCATCTCATCATTATCTACACCACACCTTTCACACCACACCCGAGGACACCAAACACAAGCAACAAAAGGGACTGGCGGACGGCGCCAGCCTCTTTTTCTCATACGATCCGTGCGCTTACACATACGTGTCATCCCAGTCGTCAGTGATTCTCCGTTTTTTAATTTAATTTAAAACCAAAGACATCGCCAAATCAACGGGTAAGTGCCGCGAGTTTTAACCATCCTTTTTTCTATGGTCCTTCGAAGCCGTTCCGGACGGCAGTAGTGGAAACAAAAAAAAACAAAAAAGATAATTTTAAAATACATAAAACAAAAGTAACAATTATAATAAAAATCGGTCTCGGTGTCGCGTTAACGCGTTAAATAAAACAAAAAAAAGTTGTTGAACATATGAATAAAAAAAAAAAAACAAAAGTGCTAAAAATCGTGAACGGTGTTAAGAAATTGCGGAAACACAACGGTGGTGGAGTAACAGTTAAAAAAAAAAAAAATCATATATATGTACATACATACATACATACATACTTACATATGTACATATATTGTGGGATAACAACGGTGGTGGCCTACACGGTTTAAATAAGACCCGTTGGTGCCAACAAATTGGAAAAAAAAGGAAACACATACATACATATGTATATATAAATATACATACGTGGTGTTAAAAAAGTAAAGCGAAGTGTGATGACAAAAGTGCAGTGGAAAAAAAAAGAAAAGGGAAACATATACATACATATATATAAGTATACATACATAAGTGCTGTTAAGAAGCTAAAGCGAAGTGTGGTGACAAAAGTGCAGTGAAAAAATAAAAATATATAAATACATGTATATATATACATAAGCACACCTGCAATATACTTGCATACATAAAGTGATAGTGCAGTGACAAACCCAAAGAAAAAAAAAGGGAAAAAAAGGTCATACAAAAAAAAAATACAAGCACAACAAAAGCGCCGGCATCAAAAGGACGGGAGAAAAGCGAAAAAGAAGGCAACGCACAGGCACAGGCACACGCAGAAGCACAGGCACACGCAGAAGCACAGGCACAAGCACAACCACAAGTACAGGCACACGCACAAGGCCCACACAAACAGATACATACGAAGCTCACATTCTCCCCAAAAGCCCCTGGAGGAAAGCAAAGTGTATGATTTAATTTCAAAAAATTAAATTTGCGGTCTGACCAAAATTCCGGTCACAAAAAAAAAAGGGACAGAAAACCGTTACCAAACTGTTTTCGGTATCCGGTTTATTTTCCGGTAAAACCCTAGAAACCGCAAACAAAGCAGTATTGGTACTGTATATAGCGGATTATTGATTGCCGGTAAATGCTTACCGTTGTGGTATAACACAGAAACTATTCCAAAAAAAAAAAAAAATTAATTAAAGTATCTACTTGCACAATTTTCCAGCAATACCCCTTATACTTAATCAAGTATAAGCAGGATTGCTTAAAACAAGCAACGGCAATCATAAGCAAAAAAAAAACATATGCGTAATTAAAATTGAAGATAAAATACATACATACATATATGTCACATATATTTTTATAACATCCAAGGAGCATAACTTGCTCTTTTACTAGTTTAACCATACCCACATCAATATACATACATATATTACATTCATATCGAATATTAAAAGACTATTAAATTCTTTTCGCGGCTTCTTATCTCTGCGAACATATGTATATACATACACTTGTATATGCGGCGCGATTATAAATATATACATATATACATAAACATGAGTGAACTTGTGAAAATTACCTGCGGTCGGTTAATTCTCTTTCGTGGTTTTCTTCGTACGAACATATATACATATTTACATACATGCGTATATACATATATATGCACATACGGGCGCATATAAATATCATATATACAATAGTATACCCGATCGACATCGGGTACAAATTATTTAACAAAAAGATTTTTTTCATAACAACTTTCTTTTCATAAATAAATATTTGTACAAAAGTGTATTGTCTCATATGTAGATACGCTCATTGCTTCAAAGTCCACATTGGCATATATTCCGCGATACCCCTTGGTTTTCGTCTAACAAAACCAAGCAGGATTGCGTATAAAATATATTCAAAGTCCACATTGGCATATTCCCGCAATACCCCTTGATTTTTGAGCAACAAAAACAAGCAGGATTGCATAAAAAACCAAAAGCGTAATACATATGTACATACATGCATATGTACAAAGTGCAGTGATCTCTAAAACGAGCGCTCATTAGCACATAATAAATAAAAGATCCACCTATAGGTATACCCTATAGGACATTTGGACATACAAAATATATAAAACAAATATATACAAGAAAAATAAAAAATACTTAAAATAATTTCCGGTCATTTAAAAAAAAAAAAAAAAAAAAAATAATAATAATAATCATTAAATCAAATTTAAGTGATTAATTATTTATTTCATTTTAAAACTCTTATTAACTTAAAAGAGTTCGCGATTGCGCATATTATTACTCCGAAATACGTAAAGCGTTATCTTTATTCAATTTCGTTCAAAGCTCTTATTTACCTAAAAGAGTTCTCGTCTAATCATATACATAAATACACATATATACGAAAATATTTTTAAAAAATCTCGGTTTATCAAAAAACCATTGGTTTTATTTACTTGTTTGAAACTCTTACATACAAAAGAGTCTTCTATTCGACATTTTCAAAACATCTACAAGTCTAGTTTTCACTAAGACGATTTAATTTATTATATACATCTTTTAAATGAGCTCAGACTCAAAGGAATCTAAAACAACTCAGTTGCTAAAAGTTCCAAAGATGATTTCAGACGAAAAAAGTCCGTGTACACCGGCTGAAGCTACACGCTCAAAGCAAGGTGCTACAAAACTAAAGAGGGGTAAAGATATTTCTTATACAAAATTCATTGCTGAGAGTGACAGTTTGATACGATACTGCACTCGATTTTCATCTTCACCGATTCAAGACAATTCTGAATCGGTCTTAGAAATCAAAAAAGATAATTTAGACAATTTTTGGACACGTCTCCAAGCGGCATATGACGCAATCGTAGAATCTGACGACTCAGATCTACCGGAAAATTTTAAATCCTCGGCATACACCAAGTATGAACACTGCCTAGATCAGTTCGAAGACACAAAAGCAATGATTTCTGATCAACTAAAGCTTTTAAGAGCAATTGCACCTACTCCACAACCAAGGGTAGAGCTGCCACAAAGACAAGCCCAAGAGGCAAGTTCAGGCATTCACCTTAAAGTGCCAGTATGCGACACAGATATATTTCATGGTGGTTATGAACAGTGGCCGTCCTTCCGGGACATGTTTACAGCTGTGTACATAAACCATCCTAAATTATCACAAGCGCAGAAATTGTATCACCTCAGATACAAAACCAAAGGTCAGGCAGGCGTAATAGTCAAACAGTTCGCTCTCAATGACGAAAATTTCAATTTTGCTTGGGAAGCTCTTAAAGCACGTTACGAAAACGAGAGAATATTGGTCGACAAGCAAGTGACGATACTAATGAATTTACCAAAAATTCAGAAAGAAACCAGTGAAGAATTCATAAAGCTTCAATCCACGGTTTCAAATTGTTTGTCTGTTTTATCAACACAGAATATTCCCACAGATAATTGGGACCCCATTCTGGTAAATATATGCACAGCTGCATTACCAGAAAAATCGTTACTTTTGTGGGAGCAATCGCTCTCATCGCGAAGAAAGTGCCCAACGTGGCAGCAAATGAAAGAATTTCTTACTACCCAATATGAAATCGCAGAAAGGGTAGATAAAAAACTAGTCAGAACGAAAAACGTTCAAAACGACCTCAATAGAAGCTTCAATAGACCCCAAGCAAGTAGTCACAATAATTTAAATAGAAGCTTTTTTAAAAATCAATCGTTCACTTCTGAACAATATAAGCAAACGTCATGCGAACTTTGTAGAGGAGGTCACAAACTAAAATCATGCGAAAAATTCAAAAAAATGAATGTTAGCGATCGAAACAATTTCGTAAGAACGAAAAAATTATGTACAAACTGTCTGTCACATGCGCATACGCTTAAAGATTGCGAAAGCAAATTTAATTGCGTTTACTGCCATAAAAGACATCATTCAATGTTACACATAACAAATTTTTCCAGCTCACCCCCGAACAATGCAAACGTAAAACGAGCAACAGGATTAGTTGCCACAACAAATTCTGAAAACTGCCAAGAAGCACCATGCTGCTCAAAGGCGTTGAAAACCCAAACGCTACATAGCGAAAACCACAGTAGGGTACTATTACCCACAGCAGTTGTCTCCATCGAACACCGAGGAGAACTGTTCAAACTCAGAGCCTTAATAGACCAAGGATCACAACGATCATTTATAGCGTCTAGGGCACAAAACAGGCTACAGTTACCAACAAAACTGGCCAACTTTGAAATCACGGGAATGGGCGGAAGAGTTGTTCAAAACTCAAATAAAATCTGCCCCATTACCCTCTTTTCCCCAAAGCGGATAAGCGCATACAAGCAGAAGCTATTGTCTTACCGCAATTAACCAACATGCTACCAAGCTATCATATAAATAGCAAGCATTGGCAAAAGGTTTCACACCTTAAGTTAGCAGACCCCAACTGCAACACTCCCGCTCAAATAGATCTCCTATTAGGCAGCGATCTCATACCACAAATTATTCTCGAAGGTATTGAGAAAATTACCAAAACACTTCTGGCGCAAAATACCATTTTCGGATGGGTCCTAAGCGGACTAGTTGCGGAACCAGTCACAACATTGACAACTCAAGTTGAGGAAGTCTCAAATGAGTACCTCAATTCACAATTGAGAAAATTTTGGGAATTAGAAGAACTCCCCCCCATATCAGTCACAACCCCTGAAGATCAGTATTGTGAGGATTTTTACAAAGCCACAACTACTAGATCAGAAAACGGTCGGTACGTCGTACGATTACCACTTAAGCAACAATTTCCTAACACACTCGCCTTAGGTCACTCTCGCACCTCTGCAATTCAGCAGTTTCTAAGTATGGAAAGAAACCTACTTAAAAAAGGCGAACTCAAATCTGAATATGATGGTGTGTTAGAAGAATACCTCCATTTGGATCATATGGAGGAAGTAAACTCAGGGGAGAAAATCGTCAACGGCAAATACTACTCCTTTTATCTGCCACATCACGCAGTAGTGAAGCCAGACAAAAAAACAACAAAAGTAAGAGTTGTTTTTAATGCCTCGAAAACCACTAGTTCAGGGAATTCCCTAAATGATATCCTATTTACGGGACCCACACTCCAACCAGATTTAATGCTTCTGATATTAAACTGGCGTATATTCAAATACGTTTTCAATGGGGACGTTGAAAAAATGTATCGGCAAAATAGTCGTACATAAAGACGACCAAGATTTTCAACGTATTATGTTCCGAAGATCCCCCACCAGTCCTTTACGCGACTTCAAACTAAAAACAGTTACATTTGGCGTTAACTGTGCACCATATCTAGCCATTCGAACACTCCACGAATTGGCAGACAACACAAAGTCAGAATTTCCTCTGGCAACTGAAGTGTTGAAAACTCAAACGTATGTAGACGATATTCTGTCTGGAAGTCACACTCTTCCACAAGCATACGAGGCCTTATCACAGGTAATAAAAGCCCTCAATTCCGCAGGGTTTCCATTAAAAAAGATTACGGCAAATCACCCAAATATAATCAAAAATATTCCAAACGAAAATTTGTTGGACACTAATTTCCTTATATTCGAAAAGGAAAGTACAACAAAAACATTAGGCATCCAATGGAATGCGATATCGGACCAGTTCTCATACACGACAGAGTCCATATCCGCATTATCAGCCATAACGAAAAGACAGATTTTATCCTCGGTGGCAAAACTTTTCGACCCCGCAGGATGGCTTTCGCCAATAATGATCCAAGCGAAAATCTTAATACAAGAGCTATGGCTAGATGGAACCGACTGGGACGAACAAGTGAAACCTCTTCGCTTAGAAAAATGGTCCCAGTTCGCAAACAATCTGAATGATATTTCTCAGATACAAATTCCACGATGGGTAAACTACTCCCCCGAACACAAAGTCGAATTACATGGCTTTTGTGACGCCTCAGAAAAGGCATACTGCGCTACTATCTATGTGCGCACGCAAAGTGACACCACGACCACAAGCCACTTATTAGTAGCAAAAGCAAAGGTGGCACCTTTGAAAACTATAAGTCTCCCACGACTTGAGTTATGTGGCGCACTACTACTGTCAAAATTAGTAGCCATGGTGCAAATGCATTTAAATATGACAAAATGCAAACTATATATGTGGTCCGATTCTGAAATTGTACTAGCCTGGTTGGAAAAACCACCACATGCATGGAAGACGTATATTTCTAACCGAACGTCTCAAATACTTGACCTAGTGGGATCAGCCACTTGGCGTCACGTAGCCAGTGCTGACAATCCTGCCGATCTAGGTACAAGAGGGTGCAAGCCACTGCACCTTGCCACCACCACCCTCTGGTGGAATGGCCCCCGATGGTTGATAGAATCTCCTGATTCTTGGCCACAATCCCCCATGCGCAACATTATCGCACCAGAAGGTCGAAAAATCGCCACCTTTCACACATTATTGGATGATGCCGACATCCTTGAACGATTTTCATCGTTTCCAAGAGCTCTCAGAGTAGTTGCTTATATGTTCAAATTTATAGAACAACTCAAAAGCAAAGTGAAGGGATCACATAATTTCCCATGCAACACAGTGACGCACCTAGAGTTACAAAAGGCAAAGGTCGCACTAATAACATATACACAAGCGCGCTATTTCAGCCGCGATATATCGCTACTAAGAGAATCGAAGCCGATTGATAAAAAAAGAGCTCACTCTTAGTCCTCAACCCATTTCTGGACACGAAAGGTCTGCTTCGTGCCAATGGTCGGCTTGCTAATTCGAGCCTAACATATAACGAACGCCATCCCATAATAATCCCAGAGAGGTCACCATTTGCCACACTGTTCCTCCACTACATCCACATTTTAATGCTACACGCCGAACATCGTCTCATGCAACAGATGGTACGCCAGGAGTATTACATCCCCCGTCTTAAGCCGCAAATCAAGAAGTGCATCTTCACGTGCAAGATTTGCACCATGCACAAACAGAAGATGCGAACACAGATTATGGCAGCACTTCCACCGGAACGCTGCGACTTTGCTCCGCCTTTTACCACTACAGGTGTTGATTTTGCTGGGCCTTTCCAGTTAAAGGCATCCATGTTAAGGTCTCCCACTCTCATGAAAGGCTATGTGGCTGTCTTTGTATGTTTCACGACAAAGGCAGTACACCTTGAGCTATGTAGTAATCTGACGACGGAGGCTTTTCTCGCGGCATTTGCTCGCTTCGTCGCTCGACGTGGCTACCCATCAAAAATCATGAGCGATAATGGCAAAACCTTTATCGGAGCTCAACGAGCCACAGAAAAGCAATTTGTGGATTTTTTAAAACAAGTGTCACCCGACATCGTACAAAAGTACGCCCCTCAAGGTATAAATTGGCAATTTATACCCCCAAGCGCTCCTCATATGGGCGGTTTATGGGAATCAGCTGTAAAAAGCTTTAAATCCCATTTCAAACGGGTAGCTGGAAATTATATCGGGTGATTTTTTTGAGGTTAGGATTTTCAATAAATTCACGTGGGATTCACATTACGAAGATCACGACGTTATTAAAAGACTTTAAAGCCGTTCTCAATTCCAAACGGGTACAGGAAATTATCGCAAGAATTACGAAGATTTCACCGACCTTGAAACGTGAATTGCCGTTCGGCATTTCCACATAAAGGACGCAAAGATCACGGCCATTCACAACGTCGAATTTTAGTGAAGCCTAGGCGTGGCAGAAAATCCGCTTTTTTATCGACAAATTTTGTTGAGCGTTGAATCTACTATCAGTCGCTAATCTCTATTAAATCGATGAGGAACAGGAATTAAAATTCTCCATCTCTGATTTAGCCGCCGATGGAAGAACGAATACATAAAGGATCTCCACAAAAAGATCATGGAAGACTCCTCAACAAGATGCCTAAAAGATTTCCGATTATTCCGGCCGTGGCGGCAGTTGCCCAAAAGACTTTCCGATCTCCACAAAAGATACCGCTGGAAGACTACTCAACAAGCGCCTAAACTTGGAGACTGTGTCCTCATTCACGATCCCGACGATTGTCTACCCCCCACCGAGTGGCGGCTTGGCCGCATAGAAAAGCTACATTACGGCTCCGACGGTCACATACGAATCGTTGATCTCCGTACGCAAAACGGAACGCTAACCAGACCGCTCGTGAAGCTATGCTTTCTGCCAACTTCCGACGATCGCGAATCCGAAAACCGGAAAAACCGAACCGACAATATCGCGATATAATAAAATCACTAAATTAAATACGAAAACGAAAAATACGCAAATACAAACCGTAAATAAAAATAATAAACCGTACGTAAAAATAACAAGCCGTAAAGAAAACAAACAAAAAATGGTCGATCAATACGACGGCCCATTCATGCCACATATCGTGGCACGATGGCCCATATCAACTTACAATGACAGATATGCATAATTAACCATCTCATTTCCCGCAGATTACCATGGATGTAGATACGCCAGTTGCAAATACGTCAGCCGCTCGGGCGGCAACCAATGTGCCACGCAACGGGCCTGCACCAGCGCCCCGAACGGTAGTTGCAACAGCACCGGCTTCGGCTCCGGCAACCACGCCAGCAACTGCACCGGCAACAACGCCGGTATCTGTACCGGTAACCGTGCCTGCAGCGGTACCTGCACCCGCGCCTCGTGGTGGCACCCGACCACCACCGATCACATCAAGGACTTCGGAAATCCGTCAGATAAGGTGCCCCATCTGTCGACGCCCCCACCGGCTGCACCATTGCGGCATATTTCGGGGTATGCGACCCGTGCAACGGCAGCAAGTTGCCCAGGCCCACGGGCATTGCCATAACTGCCTGTCACATACACATGTGACTGCAGCGTGTGAGTCACGCGGGCTGTGCCAAATATGCCACAGGCCGCATCACACGCTGCTACATCGCAGCGCAGCACGCGAGGTGAATCGGCCACCCATCCAGCGCGGCCGCATACCCCGCTCCCAATCCGCAACTCGTGGCGCATCCCAGCGACGCGGAACCTCTTTGCGGCGACGACAGCCTGGGCCACCACCTCGTCTAGAACAACTCTGTGACAACTCCAATAAAATCAAAACGGCGAGTTAGCATAAATATGTAAAGTTCATATTTTTACGCATCTTGATATCGATTGCTTAATGTGTATGTATGTATTAAAAAATCGATTCTACACCTTAATTTAGGATAGTTAAATTGTTCCAAATACATTGTCGCTATTGCTATAGGGCAACTCTATGACAACTCCAATAACAAAAAAAC
>NW_026091156.1:0-9461 GCF_024586455.1 Bactrocera neohumeralis
TGCTAATTAATCGTTTTGATGTTATTGGAGTTTCATAGAGTTGCCCTATAGCAATAGCGACAGTGTATTTGGAAACACTTTGCAATCTTAAATTAAGGTGTAGAATTGATTTTTTGATATATATACATACATTAAGCAATCGATATCAAGTTGCGTAAAAATATGAACTTTACATATTTATGCTAACTCGCCGTTTTGATGTTATTGGAGTTGTCATAGAGTTGTTCTATAGCAATAACGACAGTGTATTTGGAACATCTTTAAAATCTGAAATTAATATGTAAAATTGATTTTTTGGTACATACATATTATGCAATCGATATCAAGATGCGTAAAAATATGAACTTCATATATTTATGCTAACTAGCCGTTTTGATGTTATTGGAGTTGTCATAGAGTTGTCCTATAGCAATGATACATACACAATATGCAATCGATATCAGGTAGCGTAAAAATATGACCTTTACATATTTATGCTAATTAGCCGTTTTGATATTATTGGAGGAGTTGTCATAGAGTTGTTCTATAGCAATAGCGACAGTGCATTTGGAACAATTTTACAATCTTAAATTAAGATGTAAAATTGATTTTTTGATACATACATATTATGCAATCGATATCAAGATGCGTAAAAATATGAACTTTACATATTTATGCAAATTAGCCGTTTTGATGCTATTGGAGTTGTCACAGAGTTGTTCTATAGCAATAGCGACAGTGTATTTGGAACAACTTTGCAATCTTAAATTAAGGTGTAAAATTGATTTTTTGGTACATACATATTAAGCAATCGATATCAAGTTGCGTAAAAATATGAACTTTAGATATTTCTGCTAATTAGCCGTTTTGATGTTATTGGAGTTGTCATAGAGTTGTCCTATAGCAATAGCGACAATGTATTTGGAACACCTTTGCAATTTTAAATTAAGGTGTAAAATTGATTTTTTGGTACATACACATTAGCAATCGATATCACGTTGCGAAAAATATTAACTCTAAATATTTATGCTAATTAGCCGTTTTGATGTTATTGGAGTTGTCATAGAGTTGTCCTATAGCAATAGCGACAGTGTATTTGGAACAATTTAACAATCTTAAATTAAGGTGTAGAATTGATTTTTTGATACATACACATTAAGCAATCGATATCAAGATGCGTAAAAATATGAACTTTACATATTTATGCAAATTAGCCGTTTTGATGTTATTGGAGTTGTCATAGAGTTGTTCTATAGCAATAGCGACAGTGTATTTGGAACAATTTCACAATCTTAAATTAAGATGTAAAATTGATTTTTTGATACATACATATTATGCAATCGATATCAAGTTGCGTAAAAATATGAACTTTACATATTTATGCAAATTAGCCGTTTTGATGTTATTGGAGTTGTCATAGAGTTGCCCTATAGCAATAGCGACAGTGTATTTGGAACAATTTTACAATCTTAAATTAAGATGTAAAATTGATTTTTTGGTACATACATATTATGCAATCGATATCAAGATGCGTAAAAATATGAACTTTACATATTTATGTTAATTAGCCGTTTTGATGTTATTGGAGCTTTCATAGAGTTGTTCTATAGCAATAGCGACTGTGTATTTGGAACATAGTTGCAATCCTAGATTAAGATGTAAAATTGATTTTTTGGCACATACATATTATGCAATCGATATCAAGATGATGATATCAAGATGCGTAAAAATATGAACTTTACATATTTATGCAAATTAGCCGTTTTGATGTTATTGGAGTTGTCATAGAGTTGTTCTATAGCAATAGCGACAGTGTATTTGGAACAATTTTACAATCTTAAATTAAGATGTAAAATTGATTTTTTGGTACATACATATTATGCAATCGATATCAAGATGCGTAAAAATATGAACTTTACATATTTCTGTTAATTAGCCGTTTTGATGTTATTGGACTTGTCATAGAGTTGTCCTATAGCAATAGCGACAGTGTATTTGGAACAATTTTACAAATTTAAATTAAGGTGTAGAATTGAATTTTTTCGTACATACATATTATGCAATCGATATCAAGATGCGTAAAAATATGAACTTTACATATTTATGCAAATTAGCCGTTTTGATGTTATTGGAGTTGTCATAGAGTTGTTCTATAGCAATAGCGACAGTGTATTTGGAACAATTTTACAATCTTAAATTAAGATGTAAAATTGATTTTTTGGTGCATACATATTATGCAATCGATATCAAGATGCGTAAAAATATGAACTTTACATATTTATGCTAATTAGCCGTTTTGATGTTATTGGAGTTGTCATAGAGTTGTTCTATAGCAATAGCGACAGTGTATTTGGAACAATTTTACAATCTTAAATTAAGATGTAAAATTGATTTTTTGGTACATACATATTATGCAATCGATATCAAGATGCGTAAAAATATGAACTTTACATATTTATGCAAATTAGCCGTTTTGATGTTATTGGAGTTGTCATAGAGTTGTTCTATAGCAATAGCGACAGTGTATTTGGAACAATTTTACAATCTTAAATTAAGATGTAGAATTGATTTTTTGGTACATACATATTATGCAATCGATATCAAGATGCGTAAAAATATGAACTTTACATATTTATGCAAATTTGCCGTTTTGATGTTATTGGAGTTGTCATAGAGTTGTTCTATAGCAATAGCGACAGTGTATTTGGAACAATTTTACAATCTTAAATTAAGATGTAAAATTGATTTTTTGTACATACATATTATGCAATCGATATCAAGATGCGTAAAAATATGAACTTTACATATTTATGCAAATTAGCCGTTTTGATGTTATTGGAGTTGTCATAGAGTTGTTCTATAGCAATAGCGACAGTGTATTTGGAACAATTTTACAATCTTAAATTAAGATGTAAAATTGATTTTTTGGTACATACATATTATGCAATCGATATCAAGATGCGTAAAAATATGAACTTTACAAATTTATGCAAATTAGCCGTTTTGATGTTATTGGAGTTGTCATAGAGTTGTCTATAGCAATAGCGACAATGTATTTGGAACAATTTCACAATCTTAAATTAAGGTGTAGAATTGATTTTTTAGTACATATGTACATACACATAAAGCAATCGATATCAAGATGCGTAAAAATATGAACTTCACATATTTGTGCTAATTCGCCGTTTTGATGTTATTGGAGTTGTCATAGAGTTGTCGTATAGCCATAACGACAGTGTATTTGGAACAATTTTAACAATCCTAAATTAAGGTGTAGAATTGATTTTTTAATACATACACACATATTAAGCAATCGATATCAAGTTGCGTAAAAATATGAACTTTACATATTTATGCTAACTCTCCGTTTTCATGTTATTGGAGTTGTCATAGAGTTGTTCTATAGCAATAGTGACAGTGTATTTGGAACAATTTTACAATCTTACATTAAGATGTAAAATTGCTTTTTTGGTACATACATATTATGCAATCGATATCAAGATGCGTAAAAATATGAACTTTAC
Organism: Bactrocera neohumeralis; assembly: GCF_024586455.1. Lineage (NCBI taxonomy): Eukaryota > Metazoa > Arthropoda > Insecta > Diptera > Tephritidae > Bactrocera > Bactrocera neohumeralis. Next base: position 3,504 of record NW_026091156.1, read on the forward strand.
ATATTTATGCAAATTAGCCGTTTTGATGTTATTGGAGTTGTCATAGAGTTGTTCTATAGCAATAGCGACAGTGTAAGTGGAACAATTTTACAATCTTATATTAAGGTGTAGAATCGATTTTTTGATACATACACAATATGCAATCGATATCAAGATGCGTAAAAATATGAACTTTACATATTTATGCTAATTAGCCGTTTTGATTTTAAGTGGAGTTGTCATAGAGTTGCCCTACAGCAATAGCGACATATATTTGGAACAATTTTACAAACTTAAATTAAGATGTAAAATTGATTTTATGGTACACACATATTATGCAATCGATATCAAGATGCGTAAAAATATGAACTTTACATATTTATGCAAATTAGCCGTTTTGATGTTATTGGAGTTGTCATAGAGTTGTTCTATAGCAATAGCGACAGTGTATTTGGAACAACTTTACAATCTTAAATTAAGATGTAAAATTGATTTTTTGGTACATACATATTATGCAATCGATATCAAGATGCGTAAAAATATGAACTTTACATATTTATGCAAATTAGCCGTTTTGATGTTATTGGAGTTGTCATAGAGTTGTTCTATAGCAATAGCGACAATGTATTTGGAACAATTTAACAATCCTAAATTATGGTGTAAAATTGATTTTTTGGTACATACACATTAAGCAATCGATATCAAGATGCGTAAAAATATGAACTTTACATATTTCTGTTAATTAGCCGTTTTGATGTTATTGGAGTTGTCATAGAGTTGTCTATAGCCATAGCGACAGTGTATTTGGAACAATTTTACAATCTTAAATTAAGGTGTAGAATTGATTTTTGGGTACATACACATTAAGCAACCGATATCAAGTTGCGTAAAAATATGAACTTTACATATTTATGCTAACTCGCCGTTTTGATGTTATTGGAGTTGTCATAGAGTTGTTCTATAGCGATAGCGACAGTGTATTTGGAACAATTTTACAATCTTAAATTAAGGTGTAGAATTGAATTTTTTGGTACATACACATTAAGCAATCGATATCAAGATGCGTAAAAATATGAGCTTTACATATTTATGCAAATTACCCTTTTTTAAGTTATTGGAGTTGTCATAGAGTTGTTCTATAGCAATAGCGACAGTGTATTTGGAACATTTTTACAATCTTAAATTAAGATTTAAAATTGATTTTTTGGTACATACACATTAAGCAATCGATATCAAGATGCGTAAAAATATGAACTTTACATATTTCTGTTAATTAGCCGTTTTGATGTTATTGGAGTTGTCATAGAGTTGTTCTATAGCAATAGCGACAGTGTATTTGGAACAATTTACAATCTTAAATTAAGATGTAAAATTGATTTTTTGGTACATACATATTATGCAATCGATATCAAGATGCGTAAAAATATGAACTTTACATATTTCTGTTAATTAGCCGTTTTGATGTTATTGGAGCTTTCATAGAGTTTTCGTATTGCCATAACGACAATATATTTGGAACAATTTTACAATCTGTTAAGATGTAAAATTGATTTTTTGGTACATACATATTATGCAATCGATATCAAGATGCGTAAAAATATGAACTTTACATATTTGTGTTAATTAGCCGTTTTGATGTTGTTGGAGTTGTCATAGAGTTGTCCTATAGCAATAGCGACAGTGTGTTTGGAACAATTTCACAATCTTATATTAAGGTGTAGAATCGATTTTTTGGTACATACATATTATGCAATCGATATCAAGATGCGTAAAAATATGAACTTTACATATTTATGCTAACTCGCCGTTTTGATGTTATTGGAGTTGTCATAGAGTTGTCGTATAGCCATAGCGACAGTGTATTTGGAGCAATTTCACAATCTTATATTAAGGTGTAGAATCGATTTTGATACATACATATTATGCAATCGATATCAAGATACGTAAAAATACGAACTTTACATATTTATGCAAATTAGCCGTTTTGATGTTATTGGAGTTGTCATAGAGTTGTTCTATAGCAATAACGACAGTGTATTTGGAACAATTTTACAATCTTAAATTAAGATGTAAAATTGATTTTTTTGTACATACATATTATGCAATCGATATCAAGATGCGTAAAAATATGAACTTTACATATTTATGCAAATTAGCCGTTTTGATGTTATTGGAGTTGTCATAGAGTTGTCCTATAGCAATAGCGACAGTGTATTTGGAACAATTTAACAATCCTTATATTAAGGTGTAAAATTGATTTTTACAAGATACATACATACACATTAAGCAATCGATATCAAGTTGCGTAAAAATATGAACTTTACATATTTATGTTAATTAGCCGTTTTGATGTTATTGGAGTGGTCATAGTGTTGTCGTATAGCCATAACGATAGTGTCTTTGGCGTAATTTCACAATCTTAAATTATGATGTGAAATTGATTTTTTGGTACATACATATTATGCAATCGATATCAAGATGCGTAAAAATATGAACTTTACATATTTATGCTAACTCGCCGTTTTGATGTTATTGGAGTTGTCATAGAGTTGTCGTATAGCCATAGCGACAGTGTATTTGGCGCAATTTCACAATCTTATATTAAGGTGTAGAATCGATTTTTTGATACATACACAATATGCAATCGATATCAGGTAGCGTAAAAATATGAACTTTACATATTTATGCAAATTAGCCGTTTTGATTTTATTGGAGTTGTCATAGATTTGTTCTATAGCAATAGCGACAGTGTATTTGGAACAATTTTACAATCTTAAATTAAGATGTAAAATTGATTTTTTGGTACATACATATTATGCAATCGATATCAAGATGCGTAAAAATATGAACTTTACATATTTATGCAAATTAGCCGTTTTGATGTTATTGGAGTTGTCATAGAGTGTTTCTATAGCTATAGCGACAGTGTATTTGGAACAATTTTACAATCTTAAATTAAGATGTAAAATTAATTTTTTGGTACACACATATTATGCAATCGATATCAAGATGCGTAAAAATATGAACTTTACATATTTATGCAAACTAGCCGTTTTGATGTTATTGGAGTTGTCATAGAGTTGTCGTATAGCAATAGCGACAATGTATTTGGAACAATTTCACAATCTTAATTTTCGCTGTGGAATCGATTTTTTGATACATACAGATTAAGAAATCGATATCAAGATGCATAAAAATATGAACTTTACATATTTATGCAAATTAGCCGTTTTGATGTTATTGGAGTTGTCACAGAGTTGTTCTATAGCAATAGCGACAGTGTATTTGGAGCAACTTCACAATCTTATATTAAGGTGTAGAATCGATTTTTTGATACAAGCACATTAAGCAATCGATATCAAGATGCGTAGCAATATGAACTTTACTATGCTAATTATGCTAATTAGCCATTTTGATGTTATTGGAGTTGTCATAGAGTTGTTCTATAGCAATAGCGACAGTGTATTTGGAACAATTTTACAATCTTAAATTAAGGTGTAGAATTGATTTTTTAGTACAAAAACATTAAGCAATCATTATCAAGATGCGTAAAAATATGAACACATATTTATGCTAATTAATCGTTTTGATCGATATCAAGATGCGTAAAAATTTGAACTTTACAATCGATTTTTTAGTACATACACATTAAGCAATCGATATCAAGTTGCGTAAAAATATGAAATTTACATATTTCTGTTAATTAGCCGTTTTGATGTTATTGGAGCTTTCATAGAGTTGTCGTATAGCCATAACGACAGTGTGTTTGAATCAATTTCACAATTTATATTAAGGTGTAGAATCGATTTTTTGATACATACACAATATGCAATCGATATCAGGTAGCGTAAAAATATGAACTTTACATATTTTTGCTAATTAATCGTTTTGATGTTATTGGAGTTGTCATAGAGTTGCCCTATAGCAATAGCGACAGTGTATTTGGAAACACTTTGCAATCTTAAATTAAGGTGTAGAATTGATTTTTTGATACATACACATTAAGCAATCGATACCAAGTTGCGTAAAAATATGAACTTTACATATTTATGCTAACTAGCCGTTTTGATGTTATTGGAGTTGTCATAGAGTTGTTCTATAGCAATAACGACAGTGTATTTGGAACATCTTTAAAATCTGAAATTAATATGTAAAATTGATTTTTTGGTACATACATATTCTGCAATCGATATCAAGATGCGTAAGAATATGAACTTCATATATTTATGCAAAATAGCCGTTTTGATGTTATTGGAGTTGTCATAGAGTTGTCCTATAGCAATAGCGACAATGTATTTGGAACAATTTAACTATCCTAAATTAAGGTGTAGAATTGATTTTTTAATACATACATACACATAAAGCAATCGATATCAAGATGCGTAAAAATATAAACTTTACATATTTCTGTTAATTAGCCGTTTTGATGTTATTGGAGCTTTCATAGAGTTGTCGTATAGCCATAACGACAGTGTCTTTGGAGCAATTTCACAATCTTAAGTTAAGGTGTAGAATCGATTTTTTGATATACATACACATTAAGCAATCGATATTAAGTTGCGTAAAAATATGAACTTTACATATTTATGCTAACTCGCCGTTTTGATGTTATTGGAGTTGTCGTATAGCATTAGCGACAGTGTATTTGGCGCAATTTCACAATCTTATATTAAGGTGTAGGATCGATTTTTTGATACATACACAATATGCAATCGGAGTTGTCATAGGGTTGTTCTATAGCAATAGCGACAGTGTATTTGGAACAACTTTACAATCTTAAATTAAGATGTAAAATTGATTTTTTGGTACATACATATTATGCAATCGATATCAAGATGCGTAAAAATATGAACTTTACATGTTATGCAAAATAATCGTTTTGATGCTATTTAGTTGTCTTAAGAGTTGTTCTATATCAATAAAGACAGTGTATTTTGGAACAATTTTGCAATCTTAAATTAAGATATAAAATTGATTTTTTGGTACATACATATTATGCAATCGATATCAAGATGCGTAAAAATATGAACTTTACATATTTCTGTTAATTAGCCGTTTTGATGTTATTTGAGTTGTCATAGAGTTGTCCTATAACAATAGCGACAATGTATTTGGAACAATTTAACAATCCTAAATTAGGGGTAAAATTGATTTTTTGATACATACACATTAAGCAATCGAAATCAAGTTGCGTAAAAATATGAACTTTACATATTTATGCTAAATTAGCCGTTTTGATGTTATTGGAGTTGTCATAGAGTTGCCCTATAGCAATAGCGACAGTGTATTTGGAACAATTTTACAATCTTAAATTAAGGTGTAGAATTGATTTTTTGATACATACACATTATGCAATCGATATCAAGATGCGTAAAAATATGAACTTTACATATTTATGCAAATTAGCCGTTTTGATGTTATTGGAGTTGTCATAGAGTTGTTCTATAGCAATAGCGACAGTGTATTTGGAACAATTTACAATCTTAAATTAAGGTGTTGAATTGATTTTTTAGTACATACATACATATTATGCAATCGATATCAAGATGCGTAAAAATATGAACTTTACATATTTATGCTAATTAGCCGTTTTGATGTTATTGGAGTTGTCATAGAGTTGTCCTATAGCAATAGCGACAGTGTATTTGGAACAATTTTACAATCTTAAATTAAGGTGTAGAATTGATTTTTTGGTACATACACATTAAGCAATCGATATCAGGTTGCGTAAAAATATGAACTTTACATATTTATGCTAACTAGCCGTTTTGATGTTATTGGAGTTGTCATAGAGGTGTCCTATAGCCATAGCGACAGTGTATTTGGAGCAATTTCACAATCTTATATTAAGGTGTAGAATCGATTTTTTGATACATACACAATATGCAATCGATATCGCATTGTACTAAATATGAACTTCACACCTTAACTTTTTTGCGCAATTAATCGTTTTGATGTTATTGGAGTTGTCATAGAGTT
>NW_026091157.1:0-25310 GCF_024586455.1 Bactrocera neohumeralis
GGGGGGGGGAGGGGAGGGGAAGAGAAGGAGGGAGAAAAAAAGTAAATAAATAGTGGGAAATGAGAAAATGTGGACGCTGTTCCCTTTCCTTTGTTTTCCTCCTTTTTTTTTTTTTTGTGATGCTCCTTTACTATCCGATTTCGCTACTGCTTTCGCGAAAAAAAAAAAGAAAAAAGGAAGTGAGCGTAGTTGATAACAACAAGAACAATTTTTTAAAAAGTAAAGACGCAAAGACAGGATTGACACACACGCACAAAAAAGAAAAGAGCCAAGGTTTGGCGGTGGAATCCCTTTTCTTGAGAGGTCGCAATAAAAAAGGGCGATCCTCCAAATAAATAAAAAAAAAAACGTTTCGCAGCTTCTAAGTCCACACGCCGTTGCCTGAGTGGGGGTGCAGAGACAACCAACACCGTGTAGAAGCAGTGCTTCTCACACTCTTCACCATCCACATTCTTTTTGTTTTGCTTTGTTTTTTTTTAACGTCATTTTTTTGCTCTTTTTTTTTTTCTTCAGCTTCTCTGATGAAAAAGGGCGAGGGAAGCCAAACACGTGAATGCACACATGGAGGTGAATCAAGAAAATAGACACATGAGAAAAAAAAGAAATAAAGAGAAAAGAGAGAAAAGGAAAGGAACGGAGAAAGGGGGGGGGGGGGGGGAAAGGAAGTGAGGTGTGCACACCCTTTCTGAAGCAGAAAGAAGAATGGGGAGCGGAAGGAAAGAGAAAGAGGAATGAGGAGCGACGCTGAAGGTACGTCAGCGGCACCCGCAGTAGAAGAGAAAAAAAAGAGGAAAAAAACGATAAAAACAAAAAAAAAAGAGTGGGAGGTAAAACAGTGACAAGGAGAAAACAAAAGCAAAGACACCGGCGCTTTTTGAAAAGCAAAAGAGGATTGATTTGCAGAGAAGGGTGGGCGAGCAAGACAAACAACGCCGAGAACATTTCCACGCTTCTCTCTGCTCTTTTTATCCCCAACACTGCACCCACACATGTCACCGCATAGAAAGAAAAGAACACGATTGGGCAAGCGAGGATTGAAAACGGGGGTGTTCAAGTCGCTGTATTCCCCGGCGTTGACTTTTTTATCCTTCGGCGGGGCCCGCAGGTGCCTCCCACCAGCTCAATCATCAAAAGCCCATCCAGCTGTTCAAGCTCTCTTGTCTCCTGGCCTCAAACTCCCATCTTTTTTCACTTATGGCATTTCCGCATTTCGGCACTTGATCGAAAAACGCCCCTCGCATCCGTAGAACATGCGCCGTCGTGCTTAGCACAGGTCCATCACCAGCACTCGCCGAGAGAGAAGGATAGAAACGCAGAGCGAAAAGGGGCGGGAGAGGCGCTTTAGGCAATGGGTCTACAAAAAAACAAAACGCTACACTACAATTCCACGCGAACGTGTCGACGCCCGTTGAGAGACAGACAAAGAGAGGGAGAAAGAAAAAGCGTCGCTGGAGGTCACACGCAAGATCCACAACAGCTCGCCTCACCGGCGGTCCCTTTCTTACACCAGCCGAGCACTACGGTGCGTCCGGAAAGCGCAACAGCAGGTGCTGCCCGAGCACCGCATACCTGCAGCGAACGCTGACAGACAAAACGACCCCGTCAGCAGAGCCCCCGTTGAAATTGGTTTCTTTTTTCTGCTTTTGCTACTGTGACCCGCAGTAAAAAAGAATCAGAAAGACAAAAAAAAAAAGAAAAAGGAAAAAGAGAAAGAAAAAAAAAAAGAAAGAAGAAAAGAGGCGAGTAAAAAGAGCTTGACGGCGTTGGTGCCCTCCGCATCTAAACAAGCAAAAGTTTGCTGGAATGAGCAAGGATCGAACAGAGGCGGACCTCCTTCTTTGTCACATATGAGGGTGAAAGAACAAGAGAGATAAAAAATAAAAGACGAAAGATGAGAAGTGTCTCCGGTCGAAAGGGAGGGTAGGATCACCAAAACAGTGAAACCGTTTGGTGCCTCCTTCCGCGTAAAGATCAGAGTTATACGGTAAACAATGGTGAACAATGAAAAAGCAAAAAAAAGAAGAAATTCAAAAAAAGGAGTACTGTGCACAAGCAAGGCGAGATCGGATTGCTAGGTGTGGAAGGAAAGCAAGTAACACGCGTAGGCGCACAACGTGCCACACCTCCGGAAAAGGAACAAAGCAGGAAAAGTGCGGGAAGGGAAGAGGCGCGCGAGGTCGGCGCTGACTGAGAAGATAAACTCGACGAGCCCAGGAGGAAGGGCGACAGAAGTTAGGGAGGGGAAGGAAAAGGAAGAGAAGGAATAGGCAAAAAAAAGAGACCGTGTAGAAAAAGTGCACCCGCTTTCTGTTCGGCTGCTACCGTTCATTATTGCAGTCGCTGAAAGACAAGCTCTACGCTTGCGCAGATCCCCTCATCGCTCTTTTAAAGCGCGGTCATGATGCCGGAAACAAGAGCGACACCAACGACGGCGACGGTGAGCGTCGAGGCACTGCCCATAGCGCCGCTCGGCTGGGTCGTCGCCAGCTCACAAGCGGTCATGGCAGAATTGAGGACGTACGGGGAGGTGCAGGTGTAGCACTGGTTGACGTTGTTCACGAGGCAGACCGCGCAGTGGGGAACCCTGCAAATAGGGGCGGCGGTCGACGTCGTGGTGTTGGAGTCCTGGGCGAGACTGGGAGAGGCGACAAAGGCGAGCAGCACAACAGTGGCGGCCAGCACGAGCAGAGCTCGGGTGGTGAAGCGGGTCATTCTCAGAAGGGTTGGATGGGAGGGGGTCGGAGGTCAAAGGATAGCGAGCGGAAAAGAAAGCCTGTGGGAATGTGGGAGGGAGTACTGCGAGCGAGGGATGGTAGACTGTGTCCTTGTGTGCGCATGGCGAGAAGGTGAGAGGGGAGAAGGGGAGAGAGGGAGACAGTCGGATAAAGCGGCGGGGGCAACAGTGAGAGCAGCGCCTTCACGGCGTGGAGGCAGAGGGTGCGAGGGAGAAGGGACAACTCCTGCCAGCGTGCGGAAGCCTCCTTAGCAAAGCGCAATCCGTTCTTGTCTCTTTGTTCCAGAGCCAAATTGGTGATCGGGATGGCGGAGTGCGACATGGAAAAGAGGGGGGGGGGGAAGAAACTCACATGGCCGAGCGGAAGCGCACCTTGCGGCACGCGCGCTCTACGCCAAACAAGGGAATAGAAAAAGATGATTTCAAAGACAGAGTATAGAAAAAAAGCGGTTTGAACAATGGAGAATGCAAAAAGATGACGTCAAAGATGGGGAAAAAACTTGGGTGTCGTGGCACCAACCAGGGCAGGTGTCGGAACGCGTACAGCGGCGTGCGAGAACCGGGCAAGAGAGGCCGCTCCCTCGTCGGGCCAGTGAGGCAGGAGGGGCGGGATTGAGAACTAATGCAGGACGCGGAAACGCGGAGTGCGCGGGCAAAAAATGACAAAAGATAGGATGATCAGCTTAAAGAGAAGAGGCACGTGTGCTCTCTCGAGGGGGTAGGCGCATTTGGAGAGCGAACGACAAAAGAGGGGAGCTGCTTGAGTTCACCCGTGAGCGCAAAGAGGCTTCCACACGCGCACACCGGAGTGCTGCCGCAGGAAGACCGAGAGCCGGGAGAGCAGCGGAAGGAACGGGTTGGGTGAGGATGAGAGAGAGAGATGGGAGAGAAAGTGAGGGAAACGAAGAGAAAGGGCAGAGAGTATGCACGCGACCCCGCTGGTCACCTCGCGAGGGGGAGGGGGGGGGGGGGGGGTGAGCGTCTGTGTGCATCGCTTAAAGCGCCATCGTGACAGCAGCGGCGACGGCAAAGGCGCCGGCAGCAGCAAAGGCCGTGGTGGGCGCGCCGCTGAGGTTGCGGGAGCACGAGGCGTTGTTGGCGTCCAGGACGTAAGGGGAGTGGCACGCGAGGCAACGATCGGGCTCGTCGTAGGTGCAGGTGGAACACAAGGTGACGTTGCAGTCGGAGCCGTAGGCGGGGCCAGAGGCTTATCGGTGGTCATCGTCGTGTTCGGAGTGTCCTCCGCGGGCGTGGAGGTGCCGGGGGGCAGTGCTGCTGCCGTCGCCGACATCCGCGAGGCCGGGGAGCGCGTCAAGGGTGCTCCAACCAGCGTCGTTGCTCGAGGGCTCGGGGCTGCAGGCCTGATTCGCATCCGACGGGGCGTAGCCCGCTGCACGCCCGTCGCATACGTCGGCGACCACGGCGCTGCACATCTCGCAGTTGGCAATCGTGCAGTCCGCGTGGGCGCCGGTGGCAAGCGCGGCGGCAGCGAGCATCAGGGCGGACCGCGAGAGGCGGGGCATCGCGTCCACTGCGTGTGTGGAGGGAGGGAGGTTGAATGAGGGGGAAGGACGAGGGAGAAGGGAGAGGCAAAAGAGAGGAGTGCGTGCAACGTGGCGAAGAAGCGACGATGTCGCTGGCTGCGGGCAGACGAGGAGGAGGGTAAAGCAACCGTGGCGTGAGGAGAGTGAGAAGAAGCATTATCGCGCGGGGCGCCGCACTGCGCCGTCGTTAGCAACAGCAGCTACGGCTTCGACTCCCTTCTCCTTGGCCCCGCAAGGGGGAAGGGGAGGCGGACAAAGGCGGAGGTATCACTACTGCCGTTGAGGTTAGATGGGGCCGCATCCTCGCTGCGAACACTGACAGACAAAACGACCCCGTCAGCAGAGCCCCCGTTGAAATTGGTTTCTCTTTTTCTGCTTTTGCTACTGTGACCCGCAGTAAAAGAATCAGAAAGACAAAAAAAAAAAAAAAAAAGGAAAAAAAGAGAAGAAGAAAAGAGGCGAGTAAAGAGCTTGACGGCGTTGGTGCCCTCCGCATCTAAACAAGCAAAAGTTTGCTGGAATGAGCAAGGATCGAACAGAGGCGGACCTCGTTCTTTGTCACATATGAGGTGAAAGAACAAGAGAGATGAAAAATAAAAGACGAAAGATGAGAAGTGTCTCCGGTCGAAAGGGAGGGTAGGATCACCAAAACAGTGAAACCGTTTGGTGCCTCCTTCCGCGTAAAGATCAGAGTTATACGGTAAACAATGGTGAACAATGAAAAAGCAAAAAAGAAGAAATTCAAAAAAAGGGGAGTACTGTGCACAAGCAGGCGAGATCGGATTGCTAGGTGTGGAAGGAAAGCAAGTAACACGCGTAGGCGCACAACGTGCCACACCTCCGGAAAAGAAAAGGAACAAAGCAGGAAAAGTGCGGGAAGGGAAGAGGCGCGCGAGGTCGGCGCTGACTGAGAAGATAAACTCGACGAGCCCAGGGAGGAAGGGCGACAGAAGTTAGGGAGGGGAAGGAAAGGGAAGGAAAAGGAATAGGCAAAAAAAGAGACCGTGTAGAAAAAGTGCGCCCGCTTTCTGTTCTGACTGCTACCGTTCATTATTGCAGTCGCTGAAAGACAAGCTCTACGCTTGCGCAGATCCCTCATCGCTCTTTTAAAGCGCGGTCATGATGCCGGAAACAAGAGCGACACCAACGACGGCGACGGTGAGCGTCGAGGCACTGCCCATAGCGCCGCTCGGCTGGGTCGTCGCCAGCTCACAAGCGGTCATGGCAGAATTGAGGACGTACGGGGAGGTGCAGGTGTAGCACTGGTTGACGTTGTTCACGAGGCAGACCGCGCAGTGGGGAACCCTGCAAATAGGGGCGGCGGTCGACGTCGTGGTGTTGGAGTCCTGGGCGGAGACTGGGAGAGGCGACAAAGGCGAGCAGCACAACAGTGGCGGCCAGCACGAGCAGAGCTCGGGTGGTGAAGCGGGTCATTCTCAGAAGGGTTGGATGGGAGGGGGTCGGAGGTCAAAGGATAGCGAGCGGGAGAAGAAAGCCTGTGGGAATGTGGGAGGGAGTACTGCGAGCGAGGGATGGTAGACTGTGTCCTTGTGTGCGCATGGCGAGAAGGTGAGAGAGGGGAGAAGGGAGAGAGGGAGACAGTCGGATAAAGCGGCGGGGGCAACAGTGAGCAGCGCCTTCACGGCGTGGAGGCAGAGGGTGCGAGGGGGAGAAGGGACAACTCCTGCCAGCGTGCGGAAGCCTCCTTAGCAAAGCGCAATCCGTTCTTGTCTCTTTGTTCCAGAGCCAAATTGGTGAGGATCGGGATGGCGGAGTGCGACATGGAAAGAGGGGGGGGAAGAAACTCACATGGCCGAGCGGAAGCGCACCTTGCGGCACGCGCGTGCTCTACGCCAAACAAGGGAATAGAAAAAGATGATTTCAAAAAGACAGAGTATAGAAAAAAAAGCGGTTTGAACAATGGAGAATGCAAAAAGATGACGTCAAAGATGGGGAAAAAACTTGGGTGTCGTGGCACCAACCAGGGCAGGTGTCGGAACGCGTACAGCGGCGTGCGAGAACCGGGCAAGAGAGCCGCTCCCTCGTCGGGCCAGTGAGGCAGGAGGGGGCGGGATTGAGAACTAATGCAGGACGCGGAAACGCGGAGTGCGCGGCAAAAATGACAAAAAGATAGGATGATCAGCTTAAAGAGAAGAGGCACGTGTGCTCTCTCGAGGGGGTAGGCGCATTTGGAGAGCGAACGACAAAAGGGGGCTGCTGAAGTTCACCCGTGAGCGCAAAGGGGCTTCCACACGCGCACACCGGAGTGCTGCCGCAGGAAGACCGAGAGCCGGGAGAGCAGCGGAAGGAACGGGTTGGGTGAGGATGAGAGAGTAGAAGATGGGAGAGAAAGTGAGGGAAACGAAGAGAAAGGGCAGAGAGTATGCACGCGACCCCGCTGGTCACCTCGCGAGGGGGGGAGGGGGGGGGGGGGGTGAGCGTCTGTGCATCGCTTAAGCGCCATCGTGACAGCAGCGGCGACGGCAAAGGCGCCGGCAGCAGCACGGGCCGTGGTGGGCGCGCCGCTGAGGTTGCGGGAGCACGAGGCGTTGTTGACGTCCAGGACGTAAGGGGAGTGGCACGCGAGGCAACATCGGGCTCGTCGTAGGTGCAGGTGGAACACAGGTGACGTTGCAGTCGGAGCCGTAGGCGGGGCGAGAGAGCTTATCGGTGGTCATCGTCGTGTTCGGAGTGTCCTCCGCGGGCGTGGAGGTGCCGGGGGCAGTGCTGCTGCCGTCGCCGACATCCGCGAGGCCGGGGAGCGCGTCAAGGGTGCTCCAACCAGCGTCGTTGCTCGAGGGCTCGGGGCTGCAGGCCTGATTCGCATCCGACGGGGCGTAGCCCGCTGCACGCCCGTCGCATACGTCGGCGACCACGGCGCTGCACATCTCGCAGTTGGCAATCGTGCAGTCCGCGTGGGCGCCGGTGGCAAGCGCGGCGGCAGTGAGCATCAGGGCGGACCGCGAGAGGCGGGGCATCGCGTCCACTGCGTGTGTGGGGGAGGGAGGGAGGGAGGTTGAATGAGGGGGAGAAGGACGAGGGAGAAGGGAGAGGCAAAGAGAGGAGTGCGTGCAACGTGGCGAAGAAGCGACGATGTCGCTGGCTGCGGGGCAGACGAGGAGGAGGGTAAAGCAACCGTGGCGTGAGGAGAGTGAGAAGAAGCATTATCGCGCGGGGGGCGCCGCACTGCGCCGTCGTTAGCAACAGCAGCTACGGCTTCGACTCCTTGGGGCCGCATCCTTGGAACACTGACAGACAAAACGGGAGCAGAGCCCCCGTTGATGTGACCCGCGCCACATCTAAACAAAGGCGGACTGTCACATATGAGGTGAAAGAACAAGAGGTAAAAATAAAAGACAGTGTCTCCGGTCGAAAGGGAGGGTAGGATCACCAAAACAGTGAAACCGCCTCCTTTTCTGTTATACTTTTGCTACTGTGAGATCGGATTGCAGTAAAAGAATCGGAAAAAGGAAAAATCCGAGGTCGGCGCTGACTGAGAAGATAAACTCGACGAGCCCAGGGAGGAAGGGCGACAGAAGTTAGGGAGGGGAAGGAAAGGAAGGAAAAGGAGGCAAAAAAAAGAGACCGTGTAGAAAAACGACTGCCCTCCGCATCGCTGAAAGACAAGAGCCCCCGTTGAAAAAGAGCAACCAACGAGTTTCTCTTCTTCTGCTCACAAGCGGTCATTTGCTAGAGATGAAAAATGACCCGCAGTGAGCAGCAAAGGGAGAGCTCGGGTGGTGATCACCAAAACAGTGAAAGAGTACTGCGAGCGAGGGATGGTAGACTGTGTCCTTGTGTGCGCGCAGGGGGAGAAGGGGAGAGAAAAAAAAAAAAGATAAAAAGGCAAAAAAAAAAAAAAGTGCGACATGGAAAAGAAAAAACGAGGTACGCGCGTGCTCTACGCCAAACAAGGGTAGAAAAAGAGATTTCAAAGACAGAGACGGTTTGCAATGGTTGGATGACGTCAAAGACAAATACCACTCGCAAGCGCACACGTGTCGAGAACAAGAAGCTCCTCCGGAAAAAGGGGCGGGATTTTGCAGGACGCTGTTCAAAAAGATAATGATCAGCTTAAAGAGAAGAGACGTGTGCTCTCTCGAGGGGGTAGGCGCAGAGGCGAACGACCTGCTGAGTTCACCCGTTTGCTCACGGAAGGAATGGGGATGAGAGAGTAGGAGGGAGAGAAAAGAGAGAGAGAAAGGGCAGAGAGATGGTCAAAAAAATAAGCGCCAAGTCAGCGGCGAAGAAAGCAGCAGCACAGGCCGTGGTGGGCGCGCCGCTGAGGTTGCGGGAGCACGAAACGTTGTTGGCGTCCAGGACGTAAGGGGAGTCGATCGGGCTCCTCGTTGCAGGTGGAACAAGGTGACGTTGCAGTCGGAGCTGTAAGCAAAAGAAGCTTATCGGTGGTCGTCGTCGTGTTCGGAGTGTCCTCCGCGGGCGTGGAGGTGCCGGGGGCAGTGCTGCTGCCGTCGCGACATAGCGCGTCAAGGGTGCTCCAACCAGCGTCGTTGCTCGCGGCATCCGACGGGCGTATGCACTCGTCGCACACGTCGGCGACCAACTGCAATCTGCAGTTGGCAACAACGTGGGCGCCGGTGCAAGCGCGCCGGCAAAGCACCAGGGCGGACCGCGAGAGGCGGGACATCGCGTCCACTGCGTGTGGGGGAAGGAGGAAGAGGGAGGTTGAAAGGAGGGGGGGGGGGGATGAGGGAGAGGGGAGAGGCAAAAGAGAGGAGTGCGTGCAACGTGGCGAAGAAACGACGATGTCGTTGGCTGTGGGCAGACGAGGAGGAGGGTAAAGCAACCGTGGCGTGAGGAGAGTGAGAAGAAGCATTATCGCGCGGGGACGGCACTGCGCCGTCCTTGCTACGGTTTCCGACTCCCTCCTCCTGGTGGAGGAGGCGGACAAAGGCGGAGGTATCACTACTGCCGTTGAGGTTAGATGGGGCCGCATCCTCGCTGCGAACGCTGAGAGACAAAACGACCCCGTCAGCAGAGCCCCAAGGGTTCTCTTTTCTGCATTTGAACGACCCGCAGTAATAGAATCAGAAAAACAAAAGGAAGAAAGGAGGAAAAAAGAAAAAAAAAAGAAGAAAAAGAAAAAAAGCTTGACGGCGTTGGCGCCCTCCGCATCTAAACAAGCAAAAGTTTGCTGGAATGAGCAAAGATCGAACAGAGGCGGAACTCGTTCTCAGTCAGACATGAGGAAAGACAAATAGGAAAGATGAAAGACGAAATATGAGAAGTGTCTCCGGCCGAAAGGGAGGGTGGGATCACCAAAACAGTGAAACCGTTCGACGCCTCCTTCCGCGTAGAGATCGGAGTTATACTGTAGACAATGTTGAAAGATGAAAAAGCAAAAAAAAAAACTTAAAAAAGGAGCACTGTGCACAAGCAAGGCAAGACCGGATTGCTAGGTGTAGAAAAAAAGCAAGTAACACGCGTAGGCGCACAACTTGCCACACCTCCGGAAAAGGAACAAAGCAGGAAAAGTGTGGGAAGGGAAGAAGCGCGCGAGGTCGGCGCTGACTGAGAAGATAAACTCGATGAGTCCGAACAGGGGCGACAGAAGTTAGAGAGGGGAAGGGGAGGGAATGAAAAAGGGAGGGAAAAGAAAAAGAAAAGGAAAAGTCAAAAAAAGAGACCGTGTAGAAAAAATGCGCTCGCTTTCTGTCCGACTGCTACCGTTCAGTATTGCAGTCGCTGAAAGACAAGCTCTACGGTGGCGCAGATCCCTCAACGCTCTTTTAAAGCGCGGTCATGATGGCGGAAACAAGAGCCACACCAACGAGGGCGACGGTGCGCGTCGAGGCACTGCCCATAGCGCCGTTCGGCTGGGTCGTCGCCAGCTCACAAGCGGTCATGGCAGAATTGAGGACGTACGGGGAGGTGCAGGTGTAGCATTGGTTAACGTTGTCCACGAGGCAGACCGCGCAGTTGGGAACCCTGCAAACAGAGGAGTCGGCCGACTTCGTGATGGTGGTGGACGTGGTAGATGTCGCCGTCGACGTCGTCGTGCTGGAGTTCTGGGCGAGACCGGGAGAGGCGACGAAAGCGAGCAGCACAGCAGTGGCGGCCAGCATGAGCAGAGCTCGGGTGGTGAAGCGGGTCATTCTGAGGAGGGTTGGATGGGAGGGGGTCGGAGGTCAAAAGATAGCGAGCGGGAGAGGAAAGCCTGTGGGAATGTGGGAGGGAGTACTGCGAGCGAGAGAGATGGTAGACTGTGTCCTTGTGTGCGCATGGAGAGAGGTGAGAGGGGGAGAAGGGGAGAGAGGGAGACAGTCGGATAAAGCGGCGGGGGCAACAGTGAGAGCAGCGCCGTCACGGCGTGGAGGCAGAGGGTGCGAGGGGAGAGGGACAACTCCTGCCAGCGTGCGGAAGCCTCCTTAGCAAAGCGCAATCCGTTCTTGTCTCTTTGTTCCAGAGCCAAATTGGTGAGGATCGGGATGGCGGAGTGCGACATGGAAAAGGGGGGAGGGGAAGAAACTCACATGGCCGAGCGGAAGCGCACCTTGCGGCACGCGCGTGCTCTACGCCAAACAAGGGAATAGAAAAAGATGATTTCAAAGACAGAGTATAGAAAAAAAAGCGGTTTGAACAATGGAGAATGCAAAAAGATGACGTCAAAGATGGGGGAAAAACTTGGGTGTCGTGGCACCAACCAGGGCAGGTGTCGGAACGCGTACAGCGGCGTGCGAGAACCGGGCAAGAGAGGCCGCTCCCTCGTCGGGCCAGTGAGGCAGGAGGGGCGGGATTGAGAACTAATGCAGGACGCGGAAACGCGGAGTGCGCGGGCAAAAAATGACAAAAAGATAGGATGATCAGCTTAAAGAGAAGAGGCACGTGTGCTCTCTCGAGGGGGTAGGCGCATTTGGAGAGCGAACGACAAAAGAGGGGAGCTGCTTGAGTTCACCCGTGAGCGCAAGAGAAGTTTCCACACGCGCACACCGGAGTGCTGCCGCAGGAAGACCGAGAGCCGGGAGAGCAGCGGAAGGAACGGGTTGGGTGAGGATGAGAGAGTAGAAGATGGGAGAGAAAGTGAGGGAAACGAAGAGAAAGGGCAGAGAGTATGCACGCGACCCCGCTGGTCACCTCGCGAGGGGGAGGGAGGGGGGGGGGGGGGGGTGAGCGTCTGTGCATCGCTTAAAGCGCCATCGTGACAGCAGCGGCGACGGCAAAGGCGCCGGCAGCAGCAAGGCCGTGGTGGGCGCGCCGCTGAGGTTGCGGGAGCACGAGGCGTTGTTGACGTCCAGGACGTAAGGGGAGTGGCACGCGAGGCAACGATCGGGCTCGTCGTAGGTGCAGGTGGAACACAAGGTGACGTTGCAGTCGGAGCCGTAGGCGGGGCGAGAGAGAGCTTATCGGTGGTCATCGTCGTGTTCGGAGTGTCCTCCGCGGGCGTGGAGGTGCCGGGGGCAGTGCTGCTGCCGTCGCCGACATCCGCGAGGCCGGGGAGCGCGTCAAGGGTGCTCCAACCAGCGTCGTTGCTCGAGGGCTCGGGGCTGCAGGCCCGATTCGCATCCGACGGGGCGTAGCCCGCTGCACGCCCGTCGCATACGTCGGCGACCACGGCGCTGCACATCTCGCAGTTGGCAATCGTGCAGTCCGCCGCGTGGGCGCCGGGGCAAGCGCGGCGGCAGTGAGCATCAGGGCGGACCGCGAGAGGCGGGGACATCGCGTCCACTGCGTGTGTGGGGGGAGAGGGAGGGAGGTTGAATGAGGGGGAGAAGGACGAGGGAGAAGGGAGAGGCAAAAGAGAGGAGTGCGTGCAACGTGGCGAAGAAGCGACGATGTCGCTGGCTGCGGGCAGACGAGGAGAGGTAAAGCAACCGTGGCGTGAGGAGAGTGAGAAGAAGCATTATCGCGCGGGGGGCGCCGCACTGCGCCGTCGTTAGCAACAGCAGCTACGGCTTCGACTCCCTTCTCCTTGGCCCCGCAAGGGGGAAGGGGAGGCGGACAAAGGCGGAGGTATCACTACTGCCGTTGAGGTTAGATGGGGCCGCATCCTCGCTGCGAACACTGACAGACAAAACGACCCCGTCAGCAGAGCCCCCGTTGAAATTGGTTTCTCTTTTCTGCTTTTGCTACTGTGACCCGCAGTAAAAGAATCAGAAAGACAAAAAAAAAAGAAAAAAGGAAAAAAGAAAGAAAAAAAAAGAAAGAAGAAAAAGAGGCGAGTAAAGAGCTTGACGGCGTTGGTGCCCTCCGCATCTAAACAAGCAAAAGTTTGCTGGAATGAGCAAGGATCGAACAGAGGCGGACCTCGTTCTTTGTCACATATGAGGTGAAAGAACAAGAGAGATGAAAAATAAAAGACGAAAGATGAGAAGTGTCTCCGGTCGAAAGGGAGGGTAGGATCACCAAAACAGTGAAACCGTTTGGTGCCTCCTTCCGCGTAAAGATCAGAGTTATACGGTAAACAATGGTGAACAATGAAAAAGCAAAAAAAAAAAAATTCAAAAAAAGGAGTACTGTGCACAAGCAAGGCGAGATCGGATTGCTAGGTGTGGAAGGAAAGCAAGTAACACGCGTAGGCGCACAACGTGCCACACCTCCGGAAAAGGAACAAAGCAGGAAAAGTGCGGGAAGGAAGAGGCGCGCGAGGTCGGCGCTGACTGAGAAGATAAACTCGACGAGCCCAGGGAGGAAGGGCGACAGAAGTTAGGGAGGGGAAGGAAAGGAAGGAAAAGGAATAGGCAAAAAAAAGAGACCGTGTAGAGAAAAAGTGCGCCCGCTTTCTGTTCGACTGCTACCGTTCATTATTGCAGTCGCTGAAAGACAAGCTCTACGCTTGCGCAGATCCCTCATCGCTCTTTTAAAGCGCGGTCATGATGCCGGAAACAAGAGCGACACCAACGACGGCGACGGTGAGCGTCGAGGCACTGCCCATAGCGCCGCTCGGCTGGGTCGTCGCCAGCTCACAAGCGGTCATGGCAGAATTGAGGACGTACGGGGAGGTGCAGGTGTAGCACTGGTTGACGTTGTTCACGAGGCAGACCGCGCAGTGGGGAACCCTGCAAATAGGGGCGGCGGTCGACGTCGTGGTGTTGGAGTCCTGGGCGAGACTGGGAGAGGCGACAAAGGCGAGCAGCACAGCAGTGGCGGCCAGCACGAGCAGAGCTCGGGTGGTGAAGCGGGTCATTCTCAGAAGGGTTGGATGGGAGGGGGTCGGAGGTCAAAGGATAGCGAGCGGGAGAAGAAGAAAGCCTGTGGGAATGTGGGAGGGAGTACTGCGAGCGAGGGATGGTAGACTGTGTCCTTGTGTGCGCATGGCGAGAAGGTGAGAGGGGGAGAAGGGGAGAGAGGGAGACAGTCGGATAAAGCGGCGGGGGCAACAGTGAGAGCAGCGCCTTCACGGCGTGGAGGCAGAGGGTGCGAGGGGAGAAGGGACAACTCCTGCCAGCGTGCGGGAAGCCTCCTTAGCAAAGCGCATCCGTTCTTGTCTCTTTGTTCCAGAGCCAAATTGGTGAGGATCGGGATGGCGGAGTGCGACATGGAAAGAGGGGGGAGAAACTCACATGGCCGAGCGGAAGGCGCGGCACGCGCGTGCTCTACGCCAAACAAGGGAATAGAAAAAGATGATTTCAAAGACAGAGTATAGAAAAAAAAGCGGTTTGAACAATGGAGAATGCAAAAAGATGACGTCAAAGATGGGGAAAAAACTTGGGTGTCGTGGCACCAACCAGGGCAGGTGTCGGAACGCGTACAGCGGCGTGCGAGAACCGGGCAAGAGAGCCGCTCCCTCGTCGGGCCAGTGAGGCAGGAGGGGCGGGATTGAGAACTAATGCAGGACGCGGAAACGCGGAGTGCGCGGGCAAAAAATGACAAAAAGATAGGATGATCAGCTTAAAGAGAAGAGGCACGTGTGCTCTCTCGAGGGGTAGGCGCATTTGGAGAGCGAACGACAAAAAGAGGGAGCTGCTTGAGTTCACCCGTGAGCGCAAGAGGCTTCCACACGCGCACACCGGAGTGCTGCCGCAGGAAGACCGAGAGCCGGGAGAGCAGCGGAAGGAACGGGTTGGGTGAGGATGAGAGAGTAGAAGATGGGAGAGAAAGTGAGGGAAACGAAGAGAAAGGGCAGAGAGTATGCACGCGACCCCGCTGGTCACCTCGCGAGGGGGAGGGAGGGGGGGGGGGGGGGTGAGCGTCTGTGCATCGCTTAAAGCGCCATCGTGACAGCAGCGGCGACGGCAAAGGCGCCGGCGGCAGCACAGGCCGTGGTGGGCGCGCCGCTGAGGTTGCGGGAGCACGAGGCGTTGTTGACGTCCAGGACGTAAGGAGTGGCACGCGAGGCAACGATCGGGCTCGTCGTAGGTGCAGGTGGAACACAAGGTGACGTTGCAGTCGGAGCCGTAGGCGGGGCGAGAGAGCTTATCGGTGGTCATCGTCGTGTTCGGGTGTCCCCGCGGGCGTGGAGGTGCCGGGGGCAGTGCTGCTGCCGTCGCCGACATCCGCGAGGCCGGGGAGCGCGTCAAGGGTGCTCCAGTAGCGTCGTTGCTCGAGGGCTCGGGGCTGCAGGCCTGATTCGCATCCGACGGGGCGTAGCCCGCTGCACGCCCGTCGCATACGTCGGCGACCACGGCGCTGCACATCTCGCAGTTGGCAATCGTGCAGTCCGCGTGGGCGCCGGTGGCAAGCGCGGCGGCAGTGAGCATCAGGGCGGACCGCGAGAGGCGGGGCATCGCGTCCACTGCGTGTGTGGGGAGGGAGGGAGGGAGGTTGAATGAGGGGGGAGAAGGACGAGGGAGAAGGAGAGAGCAAAAAGAGAGGAGTGCGTGCAACGTGGCGAAGAAGCGACGATGTCGCTGGCTGCGGGCAGACGAGGAGGAGGGTAAAGCAACCGTGGCGTGAGGAGAGTGAGAAGAAGCATTATCGCGCGGGGGCGCCGCACTGCGCCGTCGTTAGCAACAGCAGCTACGGCTTCGACTCCCTTCTCCTTGGCCCCGCAAGGGGAAGGGGAGGCGGACAAAGGCGGAGGTATCACTACTGCCGTTGAGGTTAGATGGGGCCGCATCCTCGCTGCGAACACTGACAGACAAAACGACCCCGTCAGCAGAGCCCCTGTTGAAATTGGTTTCTCTTTTCTGCTTTTGCTACTGTGACCCGCAGTAAAAGAGATCAGAAAGACAAAAAAAAAAAGAAAAAAGGAAAAAAGAAAGAAAAAAAAAAGAAAGAAGAAAAGAGCGAGTAAAGAGCTTGACGGCGTTGGTGCCCTCCGCATCTAAACAAGCAAAAGTTTGCTGGAATGAGCAAGGATCGAACAGAGGCGGACCTCGTTCTTTGTCACATATGAGGTGAAAGAACAAGAGAGATGAAAAATAAAAGACGAAAGATGAGAAGTGTCTCCGGTCGAAAGGGAGGGTAGGATCACCAAAACAGTGAAACCGTTTGGTGCCTCCTTCCGCGTAAAGATCAGAGTTATACGGTAAACAATGGTGAACAATGAAAAAGCAAAAAAGAAGAAATTCAAAAAAAGGAGTACTGTGCACAAGCAAGGCGAGATCGGATTGCTAGGTGTGGAAGGAAAGCAAGTAACACGCGTAGGCGCACAACGTGCCACACCTCCGGAAAAAGGAACAAAGCAGGAAAAGTGCGGGAAGGGAAGAGGCGCGCGAGGTCGGCGCTGACTGAGAAGATAAACTCGACGAGCCCAGGGAGGAAGGGCGACAGAAGTTAGGGAGGGAAGAAAAGGAGAGGGAAGGAAAAAGGAAAATAGGCAAAAAAAGAGACCGTGTAGAAAAAGTGCGCCCGCTTTCTGTTCGACTGCTACCGTTCATTATTGCAGTCGCTGAAAGACAAGCTCTACGCTTGCGCAGATCCCTCATCGCTCTTTTAAAGCGCGGTCATGATGCCGGAAACAAGAGCGACACCAACGACGGCGACGGTGAGCGTCGAGGCACTGCCCATAGCGCCGCTCGGCTGGGACGTCGCCAGCTCACAAGCAGTCATGGCAGAGAGCAGAGGACTGTAGGGGCGGCGGGAGGTGCAGGTGTAGCACTGGTTGACGTTGTTCACGAGGCAGACCGCGCGACGTCGTGGTGGGGAACTCTGCGGTGGTGCTAGGGGCGGCGGTCGACGTCGTGGTGTTGGAGTCCTGGGCGAGACTGGGAGAGGCGACAAAGGCGAGCAGCACAACAGTGGCGGCCAGCACGAGCAGAGCTCGGGTGGTGAAGCGGGTCATTCTCAGAAGGGTTGGATGGGAGGGGGTCGGAGGTCAAAGGATAGCGAGCGGGAGAAGAAAGCCTGTGGGAATGTGGGAGGGGAGTACTGCGAGCGAGGGATGGTAGACTGTGTCCGTGTGCGCATGGCGAGAAGGTGAGAGGGGGAGAGAGAAGGGGAGAGAGGGAGACAGTCGGATAAAGCGGCGGGGGCAACAGTGAGAGCAGCGCCTTCACGGCGTGGAGGCAGAGGGTGCGAGGGGAGAAGGGACAACTCCTGCCAGCGTGCGGAAGCCTCCTTAGCAAAGCGCAATCCGTTCTTGTCTCTTTGTTCCAGAGCCAAATTGGTGAGGATCGGGATGGCGGAGTGCGACATGGAAAAGAGGGGGGGGAAGAAACTCACATGGCCGAGCGGAAGCGCACCTTGCGGCACGCGCGTGCTCTACGCCAAACAAGGGAATAGAAAAAGATGATTTCAAAGACAGAGTATAGAAAAAAAGCGGTTTGAACAATGGAGAATGCAAAAAGATGACGTCAAAGATGGGGAAAAACTTGGGTGTCGTGGCACCAACCAGGGCAGGTGTCGGAACGCGTACAGCGGCGTGCGAGAACCGGGCAAGAGAGGCCGCTCCCTCGTCGGGCCAGTGAGGCAGGAGGGGCGGGATTGAGAACTAATGCAGGACGCGGAAACGCGGAGTGCGCGGGCAAAAAATGACAAAAAGATAGGATGATCAGCTTAAAAGAGAAGAGGCACGTGTGCTCTCTCGAGGGGGTAGGCGCATTTGGAGAGCGAACGACAAAGAGGGGAGCTGCTTGAGTTCACCCGTGAGCGCAAAGAGGCTTCCACACGCGCACACCGGAGTGCTGCCGCAGGAAGACCGAGAGCCGGGAGAGCAGCGGAAGGAACGGGTTGGGTGAGGATGAGAGAGTAGAAGATGGGAGAGAAAGTGGGAAACGAAGAGAAAGGGCAGAGAGTATGCACGCGACCCCGCTGGCACCGCGAGGGGGGGGGGGGGGGTGAGCGTCTGTGCATCGCTTAAAGCGCCATCGTGACAGCAGCGGCGACGGCAAGGCGCGCCGGCAGCAGCACAGGCCGTGGTGGGCGCGCCGCTGAGGTTGCGGGAGCACGGGCGTTGTTGACGTCCAGGACGTGGAGACAGGGAGGGTGACGTCGAGGCAACGATCGGGCTCGTCGTAGGTGCAGGTGGGAACACAAGGTGACGTTGCAGGTCGGAGCCAGGCGGGGCGGAGGAGCTATCGGTGGTCATCGTCGTGTTCGGAGTGTCCTCCGCGGGCGTGGAGGTGCCGGGGGCAGTGCTGCTGCCGTCGCCGACATCCGCGAGGCCGGGGAGCGCGTCAAGGGTGCTCCAACCAGCGTCAAGTGCTCGAGGGCTCGGGGCTGCAGGCCTGATTCGCATCCGACGGGCGTGGCCTGCTGCACGCCCGTCGCATACGTCGGCGACCACGGCGTCACATCTCGCAGTTGGCAATCGTGCAGTCCGCGTGGGCGCCGCGGGCAAGCGCGGCGGCAGTGAGCATCAGGGCGGACCGCGAGAGTGGCATCGCGTCCACTGCGTGTGTGGGGGGAGGGAGGGAGGGAGGTTGAATGAGGGGGAGAAGGACGAGGGAGAAGGGAGAGCGCAAAGAGAGGAGGTGCAACGTGGCGAAGAAGCGACGATGTCGCTGGCTGCGGGCAGACGAGGAGGAGGGTAAAGCAACCGTGGCGTGAGGAGAGTGAGAAGAAGCATCGCGCGGGGGCGCCGCACTGCGCCGTCGTTAGCAACAGCAGCTACGGTTTCGACTCCTCTCACCAAGGGGAGCGGGAGGCGGGACAAAGGCGGGAGGTACTACTACTGCTGCTGGTGCTTAGATGGGGCCGCATCCTCGCTGCGAACAGGACAAAACGACCCCGCCTGTCAGCAGCCCCTGTTGAAATTGGTTTCTCTTTTTCTGCTTTTGCTACTGTGACCCGCAGTAAAAGAATCAGAAAGACAAAAAAAAAAGAAAAAAAGGAAAAAAGAAAGAAAAAAAAAAGAAAGAAGAAAGAGGCGAGTAAAGAGCTTGACGGCGTTGGTGCCCTCCGCATCTAAACAAGCAAAAGTTTGCTGGAATGAGCAAGGATCGAACAGAGGCGGACCTCGTTCTTTGTCACATATGAGGTGAAAGAACAAGAGAGATGAAAATAAAAGACGAAAGATGAGAAGTGTCTCCGGTCGAAAGGGAGGGTAGGATCACCAAAACAGTGAAACCGTTTGGTGCCTCCTTCCGCGTAAAGATCAGAGTTATATGGTAAACAATGGTGAACAATGAAAAAGCAAAAAAGAAGAAAATTCAAAAAAAGAATTACTGTGCACAAGCAAGGCGAGATCGGATTGCTAGGTGTGGAAGGAAAGCAAGTAACACGCGCGTAGGCGCACAACGTGCCACACCTCCGGAAAAGGAACAAAGCAGGAAAAGTGCGGGAAGGAAGAGGCGCGCGAGGTCGGCGCTGACTGAGAAGATAAACTCGGCATGAGTTCAGGAGGAAGGGCGACAGAAGTTAGGGAGGGGAAGGAAAGGGAAGGAAAAGGAATAGGCAAAAAAAAGAGACCGTGTAGAAAAAGTGCGCCCGCTTTCTGTTCGACTGCTACCGTTCATTATTGCAGTCGCTGAAAGACAAGCTCTACGCTTGCGCAGATCCCTCATCGCTCTTTTAAAGCGCGGTCATGATGCCGGAAACAAGAGCGACACCAACGACGGCGACGGTGGGCGTCGAGGCGCGCTGCCCAGCGCTGCTCGGCTGGGTCGTCGCCAGCTCACAAGCGGTCATGGCAGAATTGAGGACGTACGGGGAGGTGCAGGTGTAGCACTGGTTGACGTTGTTCACGAGGCAGACCGCGCAGTGGGGAACTCTGCAAATAGGGGCGGCGGTCGACGTCGTGGTGTTGGAGTCCTGGGCGAGACTGGGAGAGGCGACAAAGGCGAGCAGCACAGCAGTGGGCTAGCACGAGCAGAGCTCGGGTGGTGAAGCGGGTCATTCTCAGAAGGGTTGGATGGGAGGGGGTCGGAGGTCAAAGGATAGCGAGCGGGAGAAGAAAGCCTGTGGGAATGTGGGGAGGGAGTACTGCGAGCGAGGGATGGTAGACTGTGTCCTTGTGTGCGCATGGCGAGAAGGTGAGAGGGGAGAAGGGGAGAAGGGGAGAGAGGGAGACAGTCGGATAAAGCGGCGGGGGCAACAGTGAGAGCAGCGCTCTCACGGCGTGGAGGCAGAGGGTGCGAGAAGGGACAACTCCTGCCAGCGTGCGGAAGCCTCCTTAGCAAAGCGCAATCCGTTCTTGTCTCTTTGTTCCAGAGCCAAATTGGTGAGGATCGGGATGGCGGAGTGCGACATGGAAAAGAGAGGGGGGGAAAGAAACTCACATGGCCGAGCGGAAGCGCACCTTGCGGCACGCGCGTGCTCTACGCCAAACAAGGGAATAGAAAAAGATGATTTCAAAGACAGAGTATAGAAAAAAAAAGCGGTTTGAACAATGGAGAATGCAAAAAGATGACGTCAAAGATGGGGAAAACTTGGGTGTCGTGGCACCAACCAGGGCAGGTGTCGGAACGCGTACAGCGGCGTGCGAGAACCGGGCAAGAGAGGCCGCTCCCTCGTCGGGCCAGTGAGGCAGGAGGGGCGGGATTGAGAACTAATGCAGGACGCGGAAACGCGGAGTGCGCGGGCAAAAAATGACAAAAAGATAGGATGATCAGCTTAAAGAGAAGAGGCACGTGCTCTCTCGAGGGGGTAGGCGCATTTGGAGAGCGAACGACAAAAGAGGGGAGCTGCTTGAGTTCACCCGTGAGCGCAAAGAGGCTTCCACACGCGCACACCGGAGTGCTGCCGCAGGAAGACCG
The DNA here is from genome assembly GCF_024586455.1 of Bactrocera neohumeralis. Classification (NCBI taxonomy): domain Eukaryota; kingdom Metazoa; phylum Arthropoda; class Insecta; order Diptera; family Tephritidae; genus Bactrocera; species Bactrocera neohumeralis. The sequence goes on from NW_026091157.1 coordinate 20,316, forward strand.
AGAGCCGGGAGAGCAGCGGAAGGAACGGGTTGGGTGAGGATGAGAGAGTAGAAGATGGGAGAGAAAGTGAGGGAAACGAAGAGAAAGGGCAGAGAGTATGCACGCGACCCCGCTGGTCACCTCGCGAGGGGGAGGGAGGGGGGGGGGGTGAGCGTCTGTGCATCGCTTAAAGCGCCATCGTGACAGCAGCGGCGACGGCAAAGGCGCCGGCAGCAGCACAGGCCGTGGTGGGCGCGCCGCTGAGGTTGCGGGAGCACGAGGCGTTGTTGACGTCCAGGACGTAAGGGGAGTGGCACGCGAGGCAACGATCGGGCTCGTCGTAGGTGCAGGTGGAACACAAGGTGACGTTGCAGCTCGGAGCCGTAGGCGGGGCGAGAGAGCTTATCGGTGGTCATCGTCGTGTTCGGAGTGTCCTCCGCGGGCGTGGAGGTGCCGGGGGCAGTGCTGCTGCCGTCGCCGACATCCGCGAGGCCGGGGAGCGCGTCAAGGGTGCTCCAACCAGCGTCGTTGCTCGAGGGCTCGGGGCTGCAGGCCTGATTCGCATCCGACGGGGCGTAGCCCGCTGCACGCCCGTCGCATACGTCGGCGACCACGGCGCTGCACATCTCGCAGTTGGCAATCGTGCAGTCCGCGTGGGCGCCGGTGGCAAGCGCGGCGGCAGTGAGCATCAGGGCGGACCGCGAGAGGCGGGGCATCGCGTCCACTGCGTGTGTGGGGGGAGGGAGGGAGGGAGGTTGAATGAGGGGGGGGGGAGAAGGACGAGGGAGAAGGGAGAGGCAAAAGAGAGGAGTGCGTGCAACGTGGCGAAGAAGCGACGATGTCGCTGGCTGCGGGCAGACGAGGAGGAGGGTAAAGCAACCGTGGCGTGAGGAGAGTGAGAAGAAGCATTATCGCGCGGGGGGCGCCGCACTGCGCCGTCGTTAGCAACAGCAGCTACGGCTTCGACTCCCTTCTCCTTGGCCCCGCAAGGGGGGAAGGGGAGGCGGACAAAGGCGGAGGTATCACTACTGCCGTTGAGGTTAGATGGGGCCGCATCCTCGCTGCGAACACTGACAGACAAAACGACCCGTCAGCAGAGCCCCCGTTGAAATTGGTTTCTCTTTTCTGCTTTTGCTACTGTGACCCGCAGTAAAAGAATCAGAAAGACAAAAAAAAAAAAAGAAAAAAGGAAAAAAGAAAGAAAAAAAAAAGAAAGAAGAAAAAGAGGCGAGTAAAGAGCTTGACGGCGTTGGTGCCCTCCGCATCTAAACAAGCAAAAGTTTGCTGGAATGAGCAAGGATCGAACAGAGGCGGACCTCGTTCTTTGTCACATATGAGGTGAAAGAACAAGAGAGATGAAAAATAAAAGACGAAAGATGAGAAGTGTCTCCGGTCGAAAGGGAGGGTAGGATCACCAAAACAGTGAAACCGTTTGGTGCCTCCTTCCGCGTAAAGATCAGAGTTATACGGTAAACAAGGTGAACAGATGAAAAAGCAAAAAAAAAAAATTCAAAAAAAACGAGTACTGTGCACAAGCAAGCGAGATCGGATTGCTAGGTGTGGAGGAAAACAAGTAACACTCGTAAGCGCACAACGTGTCACACCTCCGGAAAAGGAACAAAGCAGTTCAAAAGTGCGACAATAAAAAGATGCGCGCGAGGTCGGCGCTGACTGAGAAGATAAACTCGACGAGTCCGGGGCGGGGGGCGACAGAAGTTAGGGAGGGAAGAAAAGAGAGAGAGGGAAGGGAAAGGATGAGGGGGAAAAAAAGCAAAAAAAGAGTCCGCGTAGAAAGAATGCGCTCGCTTTCTGTTCGACTGCTACCGTTCATTATTGCAGTCGCTGAAAGACAAGCTACGCTTGCGCAGATCCCTCATCGCTCTTTTAAAGCGCGGTCATGATGCCGGAAACAAGAGCGACACCAACGACGGCGACGGTGAGCGTCGAGGCACTGCCCATAGCGCCGCTCGGCTGGGTATTGATGGCGTATGGGGAGACGCAGAAGTAGCACCGGTTGGCGTCGTTCACAAGCGGTCATGGCAGAATTGAGGACGTACGGGGAGGTGCAGGTGTAGCACTGGTTGACGTTGTTCGACGTCGTGGTGGTGCAGACCGCGCGTCGTGGTGGGGGAACTCTGCAAATAGGGGCGGCGCCGTCGACGTCGTGGTGTTGGAGTCCTGGGCGAGACTGGGAGAGGCGACAAAGGCGAGCAGCACAGCAGTGGCGGCCAGCACGAGCAGAGCTCGGGTGGTGAAGCGGGTCATTCTCAGAAGGGTTGGATGGGAGGGGGTCGGAGGTCAAAGGATAGCGAGCGGGAGAAGAAAGCCTGTGTGGGAATGTGGGAGGGAGTACTGCGAGCGAGGGATGGTAGACTGTGTCCTTGCGTGCGCATGGCGAGAAGGTGAGAGGGGAGAAGGGAGGAAGGGAGAGAGGGAGACAGTCGGATAAAGCGGCGGGGGCAACAGTGAGAGCAGCGCCTTCACGGCGTGGAGGCAGAGGGCGCGAGGGGAGAAGGGACAACTCCTGCCAGCGTGCGGAAGCCTCCTTAGCAAAGTTAATCCGTTCTTGTCTCTTTGTTCCAGAGCCAAATTGGTGAGGATCGGGATGGCGGAGTGCGACATGGAAAAGAGGGGGAAGAAACTCATGGCCGAGCGGAAGCACCTGCGGCACGCGCGTGCTCTACGCCAAACAAGGGAATAGAAAAAGATGATTTCAAAGACAGAGTATAAAAAAAGCGGTTTGGAACAATGGAGAATGCAAAAAGATGACGTCAAAGATGGGGAAAAAACTTGGGTGTCGTGGCACCAACCAGGGCAGGTGTCGGAACGCGTACAGCGGCGTGCGAGAACCGGGCAAGAGAGGCCGCTCCCTCGTCGGGCCAGTGAGGCAGGAGGGGCGGGATTGAGAATCAATGCAGGACGCGGAAACGCGGAGTGCGCGGGCAAAAAATGACAAAAAGATAGGATGATCAGCTTAAAGAGAAGAGGCACGTGTGCTCTCTCGAGGGGGTAGGCGCATTTGGAGAGCGAACGACAAAAGAGGGGAGTTGCTTGAGTTCACCCGTGAGCGCAAAGAGGCTTCCACACGCGCACACCGGAGTGCTGCCGCAGGAAGACCGAGAGTGGGAGAGCAGCGGAAGGAACGGGTTGGGTGAGGATGAGAGAGTAGAAGATGGGAGAGAAAGGAGGGGAAACGAAGAGAAAGGGCAGAGAGTATGCACGCGACCCCGCTGGTCACCTCGCGAGGGAGGGGGGGGGGGGGGTGAGCGTCTGTGCATCGCTTAAAGCGCCATCGTGACAGCAGCGGCGACGGCAAAGGCGCCGGCAGCAGCACAGGCCGTGGTGGGCGCGCCGCTGAGGTTGCGGGAGCACGAGGCGTTGTTGACGTCCAGGACGTAAGGGGAGTGGCACGCGAGGCAACGATCGGGCTCGTCGTAGGTGCAGGTGGAACACAAGGTGACGTTGCAGTCGGAGCCGTGGTGGCGGGCGAGAGATTTATCGGTGGTCATCGTCGTGTTCGGAGTGTCCTCCGCGGTGTGGAGCCGGGGGCAGTGCTGCTGCCGTCGCCGACATCCGCGAGGCCGGGGAGCGCGTCAAGGGTGCTCCAACCAGCGTCGTTGCTCGAGGGCTCGGGGCTGCAGGCCTGATTCGCATCCGACGGGGCGTAGCCCGCTGCACGCCCGTCGCATACGTCGGCGACCACGGCGCTGCACATCTCGCAGTTGGCAATCGTGCAGTCCGCGTGGGCGCAGGCGGCAAGCGCGGCGGCAGTGAGCATCAGGGTGACCGCGAGAGGCGGGCATCGCGTGTCCACTGCGTGTGTGGGGGGAGGGAGGGAGGGAGGTTGAATGAGGGGGAAGGACGAGGGAGAAGGGAGAGGCAAAGAGAGAGGAGTGCGTGCAACGTGGGCGAAGAAGCGACGATACGCTGGCTGCGTGGGGCAGACGAGGGAGGAGGTGGGGAAGCAACCGTGGCGTGAGGAGAGTGAGAAGAAGCATTATCGCGCGGGGGGCGCCGCACTGCGCCGTCGTTAGCAACAGCAGCTACGGCTTCGACTCCCTTTCTCCTTGGCCCCGCAAGGGGGAAGGGGAGGCGGACAAAGGCGGAGGTATCACTACTGCCGTTGAGGTTAGATGGGGCCGCATCCTCGCTGCGAACACTGACAGACAAAAAACGACCCCGTCAGCAGAGCCCCCGTTGAAATTGGTTTCTCTTTTCTGCTTTTGCTACTGTGACCCGCAGTAAAAGAATCAGAAAGACAAAAAAAAAAAGAAAAAGGAAAAAAAGAAAGAAAAAAAAAGAAAGAAGAAAAGAGGCGAGTAAAGAGCTTGACGGCGTTGGTGCCCTCCGCATCTAAACAAGCAAAAGTTTGCTGGAATGAGAAAGGATCGAACAGAGGCGGACCTCGTTCTTTGTCACATATGAGGTGAAAGAACAAGAGAGATGAAAATAAAAAAGACGGCAGATGAGAAGTGTCTCCGGTCGAAAGGGGAGTAGGATCACCAAAACAGTGAAACCGTTTGGTGCCTCCTTCCGCGCAAAGATCGGAGTTATACGGTAAACAATGGTGAACAATAAAAAGCAAAAAAAGAAGAAATTCAAAAAAAACGAGTACTGTGCACAAGCAAGACGAGATCGGATTGCTAGGTGTGGAAGGAAAGCAAGTAACACGCGTAGGCGCACAACGTGCCACACCTCCGGAAAAAGGAACAAAGCAGGAAAAGTGCGGGAAGGGAAGATGCGCGCGAGGTCGGCGCGACTGAGAAGATAAACTCGACGAGCCCAGGGAGGAAGGGCGACAGAAGTTAGGGAGGGGAAGGAGAGAGGGAAGGAAAAGGAATAGGCAAAAAAAAGAGACCGTGTAGAAAAAGTGCACCCGCTTTCTGTTCGACTGCTACCGTTCATTATTGCAGTCGCTGAAAGACAAGCTCTACGCTTGCGCAGATCCCCTCATCGCTCTTTTAAAGCGCGGTCATGATGCCGGAAACAAGAGCGACACCAACGACGGGCGGGGGC
>NW_026091158.1:0-10436 GCF_024586455.1 Bactrocera neohumeralis
TACATTTATGTATAAAACCGATTTTCTTGCGTATACACATTTAGAAATCCACAACGAATTGCTTCAAATCATTAGCTTAACATATTAAAGTAAACTAAACTTCTTCATCTTACAGAAGTTGGCATAAAACCAAAACGACAGTGTATTTGGAAAAATTTTAGAATTTTACATTTGGGTATAAAACCGATTTTCTTGCAAGTACACATTTAGTAATACTTCAAATCATTAGCTTCACATGTTAAAGTTAATAAACCCTCATCATCTTACTCAAGTTGACATAAGACCATAACGGCAGTGCATTTGGAAAAAATTCCATAATTCTACATTTAGGTATAAAACCGACTTTCTTGCATGTACACATTTAGAAATCCATATCAAGTTGTTCCAAACTATTAAATTCACATATTAAAGTTAATTTACTTTCTTCATCTTACTAAAGTTGGCATAAAGCCATAACGGTAGTGCATTTGGAAAAATTCCATAATTTTACATTTAGGTATAAACCGATTTTCTTGCATGTATAGATCTACCATACCAAGATGTTTCAAATCATTACCTTATCATATTAAAGTTAATTAACCTTGTTCATCTTACTGAACCGCATAAAGCCATAACGGCAGTGCATTTGGAAAAAAATTCCATAATTTTACATTTAGGTATAAACCGATTTTCTTGCATGTACACATCTATAAATCCATATAAAGTTGTTTCAAATCATAAGCTTAACATATTAAAGTTTCTAACCTTCTTCATCTTACAAAAGCCGCATAAAGCCCTAACAGCAATGTATTTGGAAAAAAATCCATAATTTTACATTTAGGTATAAAACCGATTTTCTTGCATGTACACATCTAGAATCCATAACAAGTTGTTTCAAATCATTAGCGTGACATATAAAAGTTAATTACCCTCATCATCTTACAGAAGCCGCATAAAGCCATAACGGCAGTGCATTTGGAAAAAAATTCCATAATTTTACATTTATGTATAAAGTCGATATACTTGCATACACATTTAGAAATTCACAACAAATTGCTTCAAATCATTAGCTTCACACGTTAAGGTTAATTAACCCTCATCATTTTACTCAAATTGACATAAAGCCATAACGGCAGCGCATTTGAAAAAAAATTTTACATTTAGGTATAAAACCGATTTTCTTGCATATACACATTTAGAAATCCATACGAATTGCTTCAAATCATTAGCTTAACATATTAAAGTTATTTAACCTTCTTCAACTTACAGAAGTTGGCATAATGCCGAAACGACAGTGCATTTGGAAAAATTACAGAATTTAACATTTAGGTTTAAAACCGATTTTTCTCAAAGTACACATTTAGAAATCCATATCATAAGCTTAACATATTAAAGTTAATAAACCCTCATCATCTTACTTAAGTTGACATAAAGCCACAACGGCAATGCATTTGGAAAAAATTCCATAATTTTACATTTAGGTATAAAACCGATTTTCTTGCATACACACATTTAGAAATACATATCAAGTTGCTTCAAATCATATTAAAGTTCATTAACCGCCATCATCTTACTCATGTGAACTTAAAGCCATAACGGCAGTGCATTTGGAAAAAATTCCATAATTTTACATTTAGGTATAAAACCGATTTTCTTGCATATACACATTTAGAAATACATATCAAGTTGCTTCAAATCATTTGGTTAACATATTAAAGCTCATTATCTTACCCAAGTTGACATAAAGCCAAAACGGAAGTGCATTTGGAAAAAATTCCAGAATTTTACATTTAGGTATAAAACCGATTTTCTTGCATGTATACATTTAGAAATCCACAACGAATTGCTTCAAATCATTAGCTTGCACATATTAAAGTTAATTAACCCTCACCATCTTACTCAAGTTGGCATAAAGCCAAAACGGCAGTGCATTTGGAAAAAAATACATAATTTTACATTTTGGTATAAAAGCGATTTTCTTCGATGTACACATTTAGAAATCCTTTAGGAATTGCTTCAAATCATTAGCTTCACATATTAAAGTTAATTAACCTTCATCATCTTACTCAAGTTGACATAAAGCCATAACGGCAGTGCATTTGGAAAAAATTCCATAATTTACATTTAGGTATAAAACCGATTTTCTTGCATATACACATTAAGAAATCCACAACGAATTGCTTCAAATCATTAGCTTCACATATTAAAGTTAATTAACCTTCATCATCTTACTCAAGTTGCCATGAAGCCATAACGGCAGTGCATTTGGAAAAAAATCCATAATTCTACATTTAGGTATAAAACCGATCTCCTAGCATATACACATTTAGAAATACATATCAAGTTGCTTCAAATCATAAGCTTCACATATTAAAGTTAATTAACCCTCATCATCTTACTCAAGTTGACATAAAGCCATAACGGCAGTGCATTTGGAAAAAATTCCAGAATTTTACATTTAGGTATAAAACCGATTTTCTTGCATATACACATTTAGAAATCCACAAAGAATTGCTTCAAATCATTAGCTTCACATATTAAAGTTAATTAACCTTCTTCATCTTACAGAAGTTGACATAAAACCAAAACGGCAGTGCATTTGGAAAAAATTCCAGAATTTTACATTTAGGTATAAAACCGATTTTCTGCATATACACATTTAGAAATCCATATCGAAGTTGCTTCAAATCATTAGCTTCACATATTAAAGTTAATTAACCCTCATCATCTTACTCAAGTTGACATAAAGCCATAACGGCAGAGCATTTGGAAAAATTCCATAATTTTACATTTAGGTATAAAACCGATTTTCTTGCATATACACATTTAGAAATACATATCAAGTTGCTTCAAATCATTGGCTTCACATATTAAAGTTATTTATCCTTCTTTATCTTACCGAAATTGGCATAAATCCAAAACGGCAGTGCATTTGGAAAAAAATTCCAAAATTTTACATTTAGGTATAAAACCGATTTTCTTGCATATACACATTAAGAAATCCATGTGAAGTTGCTTCAAATCATTAGCTGCACATATTAAAGTTAATTAACCTTCATCATCTTACACAAGATGACATAAAGAAATGACCGCAGTGCATTTGAAAAAAAATCCATAATTTTACATTTATGTATACAACCGACTTTTTTGCATGTACACATTTAGAAATCTATATCAAGTTGTTTCAAATCATTAGCTTAACATATTAAAGTTAATTAGCCTTCTTCAACTTACAGAAGTTGACATAAAGCCAAAACGACAGTGCATTTGGAAAAATTCCACATTTTTACATTTAGGTATAAAACCGATTTTCTTACATGTACACATTTAGAAATCCATATTAAGTTGCTTCAAATCATTAGCTTCACATATTAAAGTTAATTAACTTCTTCATCTTACTGAAGTTGGCATAAGACCATAACGGCAGTGCATTTGGAAAAAATTCCATAATTTTACATTTAGGTATAAAACCGACTTTCTTGCATGTACACATTTAGAAATCCATATCAAGTTGTTTCAAATCATTAGCTTAACATATTAAAGTTAATTAACCCTCATCATCTTACTCAAGTTGACATAAAGCCATAACGGCAGTGCATTTGGAAAAAATTCAGAATAATTTTACATTTAGGTATAAAACCGATTTTCTTGCATATACACATTTAAAAATCCATAACATATCAAGTTGCGATTTTCAAATCATTAGCTTCACATATTAAAGTTAATTAACCTTTTCATCATCTTACTCAAGTTGACATAAAGCCATAAGAGCAGTGCATTTGGAAAAAATTCCATAATTTTACATTTAGGTATAAAACCGATTTTCTTGCATGTACACATTTAGAAATAGATATGAAGTTGCTTCAAATCATTAGCTTTACATATTAGAGTTAACCAACCTTCTTCATCTTACTGAAGTTGACATAAAGCCAAAACGGCAGTGCATTTGGAAAAATTTCCAATTTTACATTTAGGTATAAAACCGATTTTCTTGCATGTACACATTTAGAAATCCATATCAAGTTGCTTCAAATCATTAGCTTCACATATTAAAGTTAATTAAACCTCATCATCTTACTCAAGTTGACATAAAGCCATAACGGCAGTGCATTTGGAAAAAATTCCATAATTTTACATTTAGGTATAAAACCGACTTTCTTGCATGTACACATTTAGAAATCCATATAAAGTTGCTTCAAATCATTAGCTTCACATATTAAAGTTAATTAACCTTCTTAATCTTACAGAAATTTGGCATAAAGCCATAACGGCAGTGCATTTGGAAAAAATTCCATAATTTTACATTTAGGTATAAAACCGACTTTCTTGCATGTACACATTTAGAAATCCACAACGAATTGCTTCAAATCATTAGCTTCACATATTAAAGTTAATTAACCCTCATCATCTTACTCAAGTTAACATAAAGCCATAACGGCAGTGCATTTGGAAAAAATTCCACAATTTTACATTTAGGTATAAAACCGATTTTCTTGCATGTACACATTTAGAAATACATATCAAGTTGCTTCAAATCATTAGCTTCACATATTAAAGTTAATTAACCCTCATCATCTTACTCAAGTTGGCATAAAGCCATAACGGCAGTGCATTTGGAAAAAATTCCATATTTTTACATTTAGGTATAAAACGATTTTCTTGCATATACACATTTAGAAATCCATAACAATTGCTTCAAATCATTAGCTTCACATATTAAAGTTAATTAACTTTCTCATCTTACTCAAGTTGACATAAAGCCATAACGGCAGTGCATTTGAAAAAATTCCATAATTTTACGTTTTGTATGAAACCGATTTCATCGCATTTGCACATTTAGAAATACATATCAAGTTGTTTCAAATCATTAGCTTCACATATTAAAGTTAATTAACCTTCTTCATCTTACTGAAGTTGACATAAAGCCATAACGGCAGTGCATTTGGAAAAAATTCCACAATTTTTCTTTTAGATATAAAACCGATTTTCTTGCGTGTACACATTTAAAAGCCATACCAAGTTGCTTCATATCGTTAGCTTCACATATAAAAGTTAATTATCCCTTATCATCTTACTCAAGTTGACATAAAGCCATAACGGCAGTGCATTTGGAAAATTCCAGAATTTTACATTTAGGTATAAAACCGATTTTATGGCATGTACACATTTAGAAATCCATATCAAGTTGTTTCAAATAATTAAATTCACATATTAAAGTTAATTATTCTTCTTCATCTCACTGAAGTTGGCATAAAGCCATAACGGCAGTGCATTTGGAAAAACTCCATAATTTTACATTTAGGTATAAAACCGATTTTCTTGCATGTACAATTTAGAAATCCATATCAGTTGCTTCAAATCATTAGCTTCACATATTAAAGTTAATTAGCCTCATCATCTTACAGAAGCCGCATAAACCCATTAAGACATCCACAACGAATTTCTTCAAATCATTAGCTTCACATATTAAAGTTATTTAACCTTCTTCAACTTACAGAAGTTGGCATAAGGCCAAAACGGCAGTGCATTTGGAAAAATTACAGAATTTTACATTTTGGTATAAAACCGATTTTCTTGCATATACACATTTAGAAATCCACAACAAATTGCTTCAAATCATTAGCTTCACATATTAGAGTTAATTACCCTCATCATCTTACTTAAGTTGACATAAAGCCATAACGGCAGTGCATTTGAAAAAAATCCATAATTTTACATTTAGGTATAAAACCGATTTTCTTGCATACACACATTAAGAAATACATATCAAGTTGCTTCAAATCATTAGCTTCAGATATTAAAGTTAATTAACCCTCATCATCTTACCCAAGTTGACATAAAGCCATGACGGCAGTGCATTTGGGAAAAAAATTCCATAATTTTACATTTAGGTATAAAACCGATTTTCTTGCATACACACATTTAAAAATACATATCAAGTTGCTTCAAATCATTAACTTAACATATGAAAGTTAGTTAACCTTCTTCATCGTACTAAAGTTGACATAAAGCCTTAAAGGCAGAGCAATTGGAATAAAATCCATAAATTTACATTTAGGTATAAAAATGACTTTCTCTCATGTACACATTTAGAAATCAATATCAGTTTGCTTCAAATCATTAGCTTCACATATTAAAGTTAATTAACCTTCTTCATCTTACAGAAGTTGGCGTAAAAAAAAAAAAAAAAAAAATTCCATAATTTTACATTTAGGTATAAAACCGATTTTCTTGCATGCTTAGACATTTGGAAATCCATATCAAGTTGCTTCAAATTACTAAATTCACATATTAAATTTAATTAACTTTCTTCATCTTACTCAAGTTAACATAAAGCCATAACGGCAGTGCATTTGGAAAAAAATTCCATAATTTTACATTTAGGTATAAAACCGACTCTCATTAATGTACACATTTAGAAATCGATATGAAGTTGCTTCAAATCATTAGCTTAACATATTTAAAATAATTAACTTTCTTCATCTTACTCAATTTGATATAAAGCCATAACGGCAGTGCATTTGGAAAAAATTCCATAATTTTACATTTAGGTATAAAACCGATTTTCTTGCATGTACACATTTAGAAATCCATATCAAGTTGCTTCAAATCATTAGCTTCACATATTAAAGTTAATTAACTTTTTTCACCTTTCTAAAGTTGGCATAAAGCCATGACGGCAGTTCATTTGGAAAAATTCCATAATTTTACATTTAGATATAAAACCGATTTTCTTGCATGTACACATTTAGAAATCCATATCAAGTTGCTTCAAATCATTCAATTTGGTTAATTAACCTTCTTCAAAATTTTTGGCAAAAAATTCCATAATTTTACATTTAGGTATAAAACCGATTTTCTGGCATTACACATTTACAGAAATCATCTTTCTCAAGTTATTAAAACCATCAAAGTTGGCAGTGCATTTGGAAAAAATTCCACAATTTTACATTTAGGTATAAAACCGATTTTCTTGCATATACACATTTAGAAATCGATATCGGCTTGACTGAAATCATTAATTCACATATTAAAGTTAATTAACCTTCATCATCTTACTCAAGTTGACATAAAGCCATAACGGCAGTGCATTTGGAAAAAATTCCATAATTTTACATTTAGGTATAAACCGATTTTCTTGCATATACACATTTAGAAATCCATATCAAGTTGTTTCAAATCATTAGCTAAACATATTAAAGTTAATTAACACTCATCATTTTCCTCAAGTTGACATAAGACCATAACGGCAGTGCATTTGGAAAAAATTCCATAACATTACATTTAGGTATAAAACCGATTTTCTTGCATATACACATTTAGAAATCCATATCAAGTTGCTTCAAATCATTAGCTTCACATATTAAAGTTAATTAACTTTCTTCATCTTACAAAGTTGCATAAAGCCATAACGGCAGTGCATTTGGAAAAAAATCCACAATTTCACATTTAGCTATAAAATCGATTTTCTTGTATGCTTAAATCTGGAAATCCATATCAAGTTGCTTCAAATCATTAGCTTCACATATTAGAGTTAATTAACCCTCATCATCTTACTCAAGTTGACATAAAGCCATAACGGCAGTGCATTTGGAAAAAATTCCATAATTTTACATTTAGGTATAAAACCGATTTTCTTGCATATACACATTAAGAAATCCACAACGAATTGCTTCAAATCATTAGCTTTACATATTAAAGTTAATTAACCTTCTTCATCTTACAGAAGTTGGCATAAAGCCAAAACGGCAGTGCATTTGGAAAAATTCCAGAATTTTACATTTAGATATAAAACCGATTTTCTTGCATGTACACATTTAGAAATCCATATCAAGTTGCTTCAAATCGTTAACTTTACATAATTAAGTTATTTAATTTCTTCATCTTACTAAAGTTGACATAAATCTATAACGGCAGTGTGTTTGGAAATATTCCACAAATTTACATTTAGGTATAAAACCGATTTTCTTGCATGTACACATTTAGAAATCCAGATCAAGTTGCTTCAAATCATTAGCTTTACAAATTAAAGTTAATTAACTTTTTTCATCTTACTAAAGTTGACATAAAGCCAAAACGGCAGTGCATTTGGAAAAATTCCAGAATTTTACATTTGGGTATAAAACCGATTTTCTTGCATGTACACATTAAGAAATACATATCAATTGCTTCAAATCATTAGCTTCGCATATCAAAGTTAATTAACATTCCTCATCTTACAAAGGTTAACATAAAGCCATAACGGCAGTGCATTTGGAAAAAAATCCATAATTTTACATTTAGGTATAAAACCGATTTTTTTGCATGTACACATTTAGAAATCCATATCAAGTTGCCTCAAATCATTAGCTTAACATATTAAAGTTAATTAACCTTCTTCATCTTACAGAAGTTGACATAAAGCCAAAACGGCAATGCATTTGGAAAAATTCCACAATTTTATATTTAGGTATAAAACCGATTTTCTTGCATATACACATTAAGAAATCCATATCAAGTTGCTTCAAATCATTACCTTCACATATTAAGGTTAATTTACCTTCTTCATCTTACAGAAGTTGACATAAAGCCATAACGGCAGTGCATTTGGAAAAATTCCACAATTTTACATTTAGGTATAAAACCGATTTTCTTGCATATACACATTTAGAAATCCATATCAAGTTGCTTCAAATCATTAGCTTCACATATTAAAGTTAATTAACCCTCTTCATCTTACTGAAGTTGACATAAAGCCATAACTGCAGTGCATTTGGAAAAATTCCATAATTTTATATTCAGGTATAAAGTCGATTTTCTTGTATATACACATTTAGAAATCCGGTGTTGAGTTGCTTCAAATCATTAGCTTCACATATTTAAGTTAATTAGCCTTCTTCATTTTACAGAAGTTGACATAAAGCCAAACGGCAGTGCATTTGGAAAAATTCCACAATTTTACATTTAGGTATAAACCGATTTTCTTGCATTTACACATTAAGAAATCCACAATCAAGTTGCTTCAAATCATTAGCTTCACATATTAAAGTTAATTAACTTTCATCATCTTCCTAAAGTTGGCATAAAGCCATAGGGGCAGTACATTTGAAAAAATTCCATAATTTTACATTTAGGTATAAAACCGACTATATTGCATATACACATTTAGAAATTCACAAAGGATTGCTTCAAATCATTAGCTTCACATATTAAAGTTAATTAACCCTTTCTTCATCTTACTAAAAGTGTCATTAAGCCAAACGGCAGTGCATTTGGAAAAATTCCACAATTTTACATTTAGGTATAAAACCGATTTTCCTGCATTATGCACCATTTAGAATTCCGTATTAAGTTGCTTCAAATCATTAAGCTTTCACATACGTATTAAAAATAATTAACTTTCTTCATCTTACTAAAGTTGACATAAAGCCATAACGGCAGTGCATTTGGAAAAAATTCCATAATTTTACATTTAGGTATAAAACCGATTTTCTTGCATGTACACATTTAGAAATACATATCAAGTTGCTTCAAATCATTAGCTTTACATATTAAAGTTAATTAACTCTCTTCATCTTACTAAAGTTGACATAAGACCATAACGGCAGTGCATTTGGAAAAAATTCCACAATTTTACATTAAGGTATAAAACCGATTTTCTTGCATGTACACATTTAGAAATCCATATCTTCAAATCATTAACTTTCACATATTAAAGTTAATTAACTTTCTTCATCTTTAAGGTTGGCATAAAGCCATAACGGCAGTGCATTTGGAAAAAATTCCATAATTTTACATTTAGATATAAAACCGATTTTCTTGCATGTACACATTTAGAAATCCATATCAAGTTGCTTCAAATCATTAAATTCACATATTTAAGTTAATTAACTTTCTTCATCTTACTAAAGTTGACATAAAGCCATAACGGCAGTGCATTTGGAAAAATTCCACAATTTTACATTTAGAAATCCATACCAAAAGTTACTTCAAATCATTAGCTTAACATATTAAAGTTAATTAACCCTCATAATTTTACTGAAGTTGGCATAAACCATAACGGCAGTGCATTTGGAAAAAAATTCCATAATTTTACATTTAGGTATAAAACCGATTTTCTTGCATATACACATTTAGAAATCCATATCAAGTTGTCTCCATTCTGTTCAATGGCCGGGTAAACCTGGCACCAGGGTGGAGCAGATGTAGAAGTCGTTATTGAATAAAATTCTTTTTTCTGTTATATTATTACGTGGCATATAGAAATAACTGTATATGGGGACATAGTAGTTCTCGTAGAAATAACGATAGCGAGTGCTAAGGTCATATTTAGGTACTCTGCTGCCATCCCTCTTTTCCATTTCGGACGAAAGAAAGAAACGTGTTCAATTGAAATTTACAAGCGTAGTGAACAGCGTGTGAGAAAGTATACAGAGATATGAAAAAAATATACAAAATAAAAAATTATCATTAAAAAC